>NW_006400080.1:480253-508758 GCF_000299155.1 Elephantulus edwardii | reverse complement strand
ACTCTCAATACTCTTCTCCAGCACCACAGCTCAAAGGCATCAATTCTCCTTCTATCCTCCTTAGTCATTGTCCAACTCTCTGATGCATAACAAGTACATAGGGTATTCAGAGGCCTGCTATTTCAGAAGTGGATGGCCAATCCTTCTTCCTAGTCTGTCTTAATCTGAATGTTCAGATTTAGAGAAGTATCATCAGACAGACCAGCATTTTATAGAAAAAGTGAAAGGTATACAAACACTTACTGATGATTATTTCTTATTGTTGTTAAGTTGGAAACAGCTCATAATTACCCTTCCAGTAGGTTTTCAGGAGGCTTTAAATCACATGAGAAGAGCTTGTACATCTATTTTCTATGGAGTCACTGGTGGATTTGAATTGCCAAAGAGGCTCAGCTTTCAGGTTAATAGCATAACTCCCTACAGACTACACCTCCAGAGCTCTCCTGTGTTAGTAATTATAGATATATATTGTTTGGTGGCCTAGTGGCAAGAAGCTGTACTGCAGTCCCGAAGGCACACAGTTCAAGGTCACCAGTTGCTCTGTGAGAGAAGGGTGGGCAATCTCCTCTCGTGCAATTCCCTGCCTCTGAAAACCCGCCAGAGAGTCAGCTATGGGTGAGTACAACTCCACAGTACACAACACATGACATTGTTGTTTGTTATATGCTGTTGCATCAGAATTGCCTCATAACTGGCCTTCTGGCTGGTTTTTAGAAGCTGTCAATCACACAGGAGATTTCCTATCTGTCTCCTGTGGAGCCCCTGGTAGATTCCACTCTACCAGCCATTGTATTGACAACACAGCTCCTTAATTGCACTGTCAGCCCCAAGGCATGTGGTTCAAATTTGCCTTAGCAAAAGAAAGATGGACAATCAACTTAGCAGGAGAAAGATAGGCAATCAACTCCCTTGCGATTTACTGCCTCTGAAGGACCGCTGGATGGTCATCTATCAGTCACAGTTCAACAGTACTTAACAACATGTCTATGTCTGTATTTACATCTGTGTCTCTATCTCTCTGATGGAGTAATCTTCAGAGTACTGTACTGCTAACTCAAAGGCAACACCTCTCTGTCTGTTCAAATCTACGAGAGGCTCAGAAGGAGAAAGATGGACAATCTTCTCCCATGCAATTTACAGCTTCTGGAAACCCACAGGAGGTCAGCTAAATATATCTGTTTGTATGTTTTATAAAATTTAGTCTTGTTGATGAGGGGAGTTCTGGTGGCTTAATCTATAAGGTGCAACACTGCTAATCAAAAGACTGCATTTCTGGTGCTCTGAATCTATTAACTACTTTATGGAGGTAAAGGAACAGTCTCCTCCAGTTGCGATTTATAGCATCAGGTACCTGATAGAGGGTTGTTCTGAGTAGTACCTTATTCTAAGATGTTGAGTTTCTTACTGATAAATGTTTGACATTGCTTCTAAATGTGCACAAATATATGTACACATACAATTTTATTTTTCTGAGGTATTTAGAAATGAAGCAGCAGAAGAAAAAGAATGCACAGTTATTCTTTTCTATCTGTAAAAAACAAATATTCATAGTTACTAATTATTCTATTTGTAAAAACAGTCTAGAAAAGGCAAAGACAGTGATAGAAGCAGGTAAGTAGTACTGGGAAAAGCTGAATGGAAGAAGTTGCGAATATTCTTTCTCTTCACTGTGGTAAGTGCCTTCAGGGGTACGAACACCAGCTACAATAATGAAACCATCCTCAAGCCAATTTGCAGCAGCGAATGAATGAGAACCCAGCCTTTCTGTAAATGTTCATTAAGATCACAATTAAACCCCAAAGAAACCATAACTGCCACCCAGGCAGATATATGCACACCCATGGTTATCTTGGCTTTTTTTCACAATAGCAGAGTTGGAAATAACCTACGTGCTCATCAACAAACAAATGGATAGAGAAGCTGTGGTATATTCACACAATGGAATACTATGCTGCATTGAAAAACAAGGATATAATAAAATATTATACAAAATGGGTGACCGTGGAGGATATTATGCTGAGTGAAATATCTCAGTCACAAAAGGACAAATACTGCATAGTGCCACTGTTGTAAAACAGGACTGACATCAGGGTTGGTGGGAGACTGAAAAAGATGGGATAAATTATGTATACTGCATTGAAACAGATGAGGGAGAGAACTGTTTAAAAGGAATATATATATATGATTGGGTATTATTGTCATGACAGGAATCCAGAATGAAGGCTGCATAGTAGACTGGACTTAGGGGGAGGGATGTATAACAATGAAAGAATTTTTCTTTTACTTTTCAAAGAGAAGGGTGAACTGGGGAGGAGGGGAGGGAGGGCAGGGAGAAAAGTGCAACAATGAGTGAATGGAAATCCAACGTCTCTGTAAACTTTCATTAAAATCAATAATAATAATAATAAAAGCAAAAACCAAATAAAAGGAAAAGATCTGTTCTCTTCACACAACTAAAAAAAATCACAATTGGAAAAAGAATGAAAACCAAAGTATTTGCAAAAAAAATTTTTTTAGATGTCAATTTCAATAATCTATTGATATTTTGTGTTCTAAGATTTTGAAAATAGCATTCTTATTTTCTTCCATAAAGGAATTTTTAAAAAATCTGATATGACCCCTGCTGCATCCATTGTTTGTATAGAAAAATACTAGCACATTACCGGAAATTAAGAAATATTTGCTAAATGAATAGTGGGTCTTTGGAGATGTTAAGTCTTTCTGAGGTGGCCTTGCTCTGCACATTTGGTCTCTGATTTTCATGCTAAAATGTTCCTTGAAAAGCTTAAGGTTGTCTTCCTCTCTGTTTATGCTTGAAAATGAGGCCAGGAACTTGGTACTCAAGACAAACTCCCAAGGCTCCCTCATTTTTAGATTGGACTTGGGTTTATACCCACAAGATTTACCAAATTGAGCTTTTAAGGTTTGACTGCTATTGGACAGGCTAGAAAATTTACCAGTGACATTAAATATCATTTTTGTTTGTGTGTTTTCTATTGAATTTTTAGTTTCTTGAGAGAAGAATTTGCTGATTTATTTTTTATAATGAATAAGGGATAGAGGATGGTGTGTTGTGGTACATTAATCTGACTTCTTAGGAAATGGAAAGTAACTTTGATGTCCAATATATAGATTCTTTACTTAATCTGCCTGATATCACCCTCAGTCAAGGGCCCATGAACTATTTGACCCATTGACCAAATCCAGTCAGTCTACTGCTTAATTGTTATGAATAAATTTTATTGGACCACAGACACACCCATTCATTTTGTCCATGGCTGCCTTTTCCTACAATGTCAGGCTTGAGTAGTGACAATTACATGGTAAACCATATACCTCATCAAGTCTACTCTGCTCACAGTCTCTAAACTGACAGAGAAAGCGGACCTAGCCCTTCAGTGTTATCCTCTTATTTGTCTGGTGACCCCAAGTTCAGAGTTCCTGATGATTTTTTTTCAGAGGAAAGACTGCCAATTTTCTAAAATTGCACAAAATGAGGTGAGAAAGATACAATAAAATCTGAAAAAAGTGATAGATCCACACAGAGGAGATATTTATAAGAAGTAAGTCTAATCTAATTCTTAGTCGGGGTCAGGGGAATCTTAAACTAGCAAGAAAGGGAACATTGAGATTATAGAAGTAAACAACTTCTGATGGGGAAAAAGATGACATAAACCAGTGTTACTATGAGTGTGGATGGAGGATTAGCATGTCTGCAGTTTGCTGTCAGTCCAGATTGAATTAAGTCCAGTAAATGAGAGTAAGCATTTATAAATACTTATAGCAGTTTAACTATCATCACACCCAAGTGTGGGATTCTATATTTTACAGATAAATCTGCTATGAATTGGAAATTGTGAAACAAAGGGACTTTCACACATACTATTTGAGAAACAATGCTGTGTACAAGGAGGCTTTAGATAGTGTAAATGATTAATGTGTGTGACTGCTAAATGAAATGTTAGAAGTTCAAGCACCAACTTTTTGAGAAAGCACCATATTGCCTTCCATAGTGGTTGCACCATTTTACACTCTCACATTCCCAGCGGTGAATATCGGTTCCAGTTTCTCCACAACCTTGCCAGCATTTGTTGTTTTGCTGTTCTGTTAAATTTTGCTATTCTTACTGGGGTGAAATGATATCTCATAGTTGTTTTGATTTGCCTCTTTCTTAGAGCTAGGGATTTTGGACATTTCTTCATGTGTTTGTTAGCCATCTGAATGTCTTCTTTGGTGAAGTATCTGTTCATATCCTGTGCTCATTTTCCAACTGGTTTGTTTACCTTTATCTTGTTGTGGGGTTCAAAAATTCTAGATATAAGTCCCTTATCTGACATGTTATTACCAAATATTTTCCCCCAGTCTGTGGCTTCCCTTTTTACCCTATCGGAGAAGTTTTTGGATGTGTATAGGGATTTTATTCTTAGAAGGTCTCATTCGTCTATTTTATCCACTCCTGGTTGTAGATTTTTTTCAGGATGGTTGGAAGACTGTTTATGTTGTGGATTAGGGCTTCTAGGATCTTCCAAGCTTTTCTCTAATGAAGTTTATAGTCCTTGGTTTTAGTCCTAGGTCCTTGATAACTTTGAGTTGGTTTTTGTGTATAGAGTGAGGTGTGGGTCTTGTTTCAGTTTTCTGCAGATGGCTTTCCATTTTTGCCAACACCATTTTGTTAAAAAGTTGGAAATGGAAATACCATTTGACCCAGCCATTCCACTACTGGAAATATACCCTAAAGAAAACGTAACTGCAGATATATGCACACCCATATTTATTGTGGCTTTGTTCATAATAGCAAAGAGTTGGAAGCAACCCAAGTGTCTATCAACAAACAAATGGATAGAGAAGCTGTGGTACATTCACAATTGGAATACTATACTGCATTGAAAAATAAGAAATTCATGAATTATTATACAAAATGGTGACCCTGGAAGACATTATGCTGAGTGAAATATCTCAGTCAGAAAAAGACAAATACAGCATAATGCCACTGTTATAAAACAAGACTGATATGGGGACTGGGGGAAAACGAAGAAAAGAGGGGATAAATAATCTACACGGCATTGAAAGAGATGAGGCAGAGAACTGTATAAAAGAAATATATGATTAGGAATTAGTGGCATGACAAGAGCCCAGAATAAGAACTGCATAGTAAAGTGGTTTGGAGGTATGGGACTATATAACAATGAAAGAACTTTTTACCCAAAGAAAAAAATGACCTCGGGAGGGGAGGCAGGGAGGAAAATGTGCAACAATGAATGATTTGGAACCCAAGGTCTTTATAAACTTTCATTAAAATCTCAGTTAAAAAAACCCAACACACAACCAAAAATAAGTTCAAGTACCCTCAGAGGCAACTTGGAAGCATGGCCTGGTGATTTGCATAAAAAGTTAGCTATTGAAAACAACCCCATGCAACATGACTCAGACAATCATAGGTTCACCATGAGACAGAACTAACTAAATGATAACTAGTTTTGGCCATAAACAGTATCCAGACAAGTGTGAGCTCTTGAAAACCAAGATTACTAGCAAGACACTAGATTGTTGAAGTCAACAAAAAATGGTACACATTGACACACATCCTCCACATGGAAAATAATGTTCTATAAATATGATCTAGTTCATAGAAGTGGCATAAGAATATTAAAAAGAGTGAGAGAGGACCTTCACCCTGAAACCCACAGCGTCTCTTTTCAGCAGGAAGTAGATAAGAGAATACACCATCCCCTTTTCCTTATGAATCAGGGTGAAGTCTCTCTCAGGGAGGAGTGATAGGGAATGGCAAGGGACACACTGACAAAGGAGATTAAGCAGAACTGGCTTTGACAAGCACTATGGCAACTGGACAATTAAAACAGACATTCGGGGGGCGGGGGAGAAGAACAAACTGGGGAGGAGGGTGGAGAAAACAGTGTAACAATGAATGAATGAAAACCCAAAATCTCTGTAAATGTTCATTAAAACTAATAAAATTTTAAAAAAAGAATATTAAAAAGATACTCTATTTGAGCTTATTCACAGTCAAGGATGTTTGTCTACTCATCGCAGCTTTCAAAAGTGGAGAAAAAAGATCAATAATCCCTATTGGTCATGTAGATCTACTCTAGAAAGTAAGTTCGTGAAAGCCTTGTGGGCCACAAGGATCCTATTTGCAAATGAGCTGGAGATGGTGCAGGACCGGGCAACATTTTGTTCCATTATGCACGAGCTCAGTGCGATTTTGGAAATGACTTGATGGCAGCTCTCAACAATGCAGTCTCATTGCTAGTGGAAGTGTGAATTGTTCCAGTCTTTTCAGAATGTCACCTGGCAGCACTGATTGAAATACAAGTACATTGATTATATTTTTTTGACTCAGCAATATTCTTCCTGGGAGTCTGTCTCACTGAAATAGAAGCACACTTAAGTAATCATCCCAGCCTTACTATTTTCAATGGCTTCCTATGCATCTGAACGTTGGACAACAAATAAGGAAGATTAAGAAGAGTCAATGCCTTTGAATTGAGGTGTTGCCAAAGAGTATTGAACATCTCATAGACTGCTAAAAGAACAAGTAAACAGCATACTGGAAGGTGGAAGGTCAGAGAAAGAGAGGAAGATGCTCAACAAGAATGGTGCAAGATAGGACAAGGTTCAGATCTGTTGTTTATAGGGTTGCTAGAAGTCATAGTCAACTTAATGGAACCTAACAACCACATAAGTAAGTATTGATACCTAGTCAAAGATGTTTTTGGTACTTCATTCATACTTGCAAAAGATTAGAAACAAAGTATGTGCTAAAAGCTGATGACTGAAAATAGATAAATAAACCATGGAATCATTCACCCAAGGAAATGTAGTCAGATGTTAAAAAGAATTAATTGAAATAATACTAATTGACTTGTCAGGATTTTTATGAGGTATCCTTCATTGTGTAAAATAAGATACAGAAAAAGGAGTTTATAGAATTACACTTTAATAAAACATTAAATGACAAACTTTTTACATATATATATATTTGTGTATTTCCATGTAAAATACAGTATAACTATAAAAACATAAAAATTAGAATTATATATCCTAATTTGTGAACATAGACTGTTGAGGAGCATATTGATGCAGAGCTGAAGGCGTATAGAATGTGATGCAAGTAAAAATGAACAATTACATTATACTTCCCGTCAAGCGTGCTGTAATTCTATTTATATACAACTGTTCATTTACACACATATGGAAAATGTTTTTAAACATCTTTCCAAAAGTTAGTAACTTAACTTTGTACCTACCAATTTGACAATTTGGCCATGATAAAATGAAAACAAAGTAAAATAAGTCACTCAGGAAATCAGTCAGAAAATCAATGTGGAAAAGGGTAATATTTTAATAAAAATGTCCAAGGACATATATTGCAATTCAATAAAAGATAAATTCAAATCACCAATATTCATGTGAAAAGTGTTCAGCTTGATTAAAATTTCAAGAAATGCAAATACTATTCTTTCATTGTAAGTAAATGAGGTATTTTTGTCATATGTTAATTTTAAAAATATTACTGAAATTAGTAATACTTGGTTTATGAGCAACATTCTTAAGTCAAACTTAATCTTACCCAAGTAAGGTCTTGTTTTTTTCTGAAGACTTAGGCATGGTCTTTATTAACTTGGGCACTGTACAAATACTACAATTTACTCTTGCTGCAAAAAAGTATAAAAATAATCTTTATACAGAAATCCATTTGTTCCTATAAACTGTAAGCTTTCTGAATCTCCTCAAATGCCTGTAACTTGAGGAGGAATGAACAAATGGGAGGCTATCCTCAGGAATGACCCAGTTAGATTACTACCAGGACCTCTATTCCTTCTGAATGGAATCTCACATCATCTACAGGTTTTCAGGGGTAGTGGGACATACCCTAGAGATCAAGAGGGGCTGGAGGGTCAGGAGCAGGCTTCAGCAAAGGCGCCCAGGCCCACTTGCTCTTTCCTCCTTGGGGATAGTGGCCAATGTAAGGTTTTTTGGTTTGAGTTTTTTTTTAATTTATTTTATTCTTTTATGTGTGTGTACCATCAAATCGGATCTGACTGGTACAGGAGGAGATTGTCCCTCCTTCTCCAGGAGAGCATCTGGTGGATTCAAACTGTGAGCCTCTGGGATTACAGTGCAGCTTCTTGACACTAGGCTACCAGAGCTCCCTTGAAAGGTTTGTTCTACATTATCTATTAATTAATATCAGTATAATTAATATAGGGAGATATTACCAATAAAATTTATTTCGGGAGACATTTGAAACACTTGAATTACATTTCTAACAGAAAGGAACTAGTTAAATAAAATATTACATATTGATGTAAAATATTTATTGATCTAGAAGCATACATAATACACTGCCATGGAAAAAATGCAGGTGAAACACAAGCTTTAAAACTTTATTGATATTTGAGTAAAATCATATGCACTTACATATAGAAAAAATCTGACAGGCAAATAAAAAAAAAACAACGAAACCCAAGACTTGGAGAGGTGCTAGGATTGTGGATAATGTTCTGTGTCTTTTTGTAGTTTCTGTGGTTTTATTTCAGAGTATGTATTGGTTTTTTAATTATAATGAAAAAAGATGTTATAAAAATGTTAAAAGGCTATAAAGATCACCATCTTTTGAAAGTGCACTCAGAAGAGAGATTTAGCGGGTAGGAGTTATGTGCCCTTTATTCAGAAAGAAAGACACCAGCATATGTCACTCCCTCAACATCCGCTTGGTACATGAACCCTAACCTTTTGCTTTCAAAGCTGGAGCTATAATCAAAGTTAGGTCATTAGTTAATTGCTTTGATGTTATTTCCAAAATCCCTAGTGGGTCTTTAGAAATGATTAGTAATATCATTATTACTTATACCATGTGGGGCAGACCATTATTGCTTTATCAGCACTGACTCAGGATTTTATAGGCAAATGGCTCTCAGTCTGAGGTTTCTAACCCCAAGAGGTTCACAATAGTGGTAAATTCTTGAAACTAGTTTTTAATAAAAAAGTTTAACAAGATGTTATGCATTTATCTTTAATGCTGTACAGGCTGACAAAATCTTACTTAAATTGCTTCTTTCCTCTTAATAGGATTGCAAAATTTTATTGGTACATTGTTATAAATTAGCAGTTAGCTCTGGTGGCCTAGTGGCAAGATGGTTTGCTGCAATCCCGAAGGCACATGGTTCTAGGCCACCAGCTGTTCTGTGTGGAAAGGCAATCTCCTCCCATGCAATTAATTTCCTCTGAAAACCTGCCGGGAATGGGTCGATTTTGACTCTACAGTACACAATAACAACAGAGTGATTTTTTATAAATAAATACATCAGAAAAGTTGATCTATTACTAAATTATTACAATTTTAATGTTAGGAAAGTCTTTCAAACATGGAATCAGATGGACGGATTTTTTGTTTTATCTTGCTTTTTTATTTTCTGACACAAAAATTATTCCTGCATTTAATATTGCATTGCATTTTATGTTCAGGTTTAGTCACATCACACACACACACACACACACACACACACGCACGCACACGCACACACACCCAAGAAAACGTCTATGCATATAGTGCTTTCTTAAATCGAATATACTGAGCAAATATCTTGAGAAACTGAACTATGTGAAGAACATGGCATCAGGATTGGAGGAAGAGTCATCAAAAAATTGCATTTGTGTAAATGACACAACCTTGCTTGCACACAAAGTGAAAAAGACTTGAAGCACTTCCTGAGAAGATCAAAGACGACAGCCTTTAGACTATAAACTGGATTACATCTCGACATCAAAATTTCTCACAATATGACCAAAAGGTAAAGATAAATGGAGAAAAAAAAGTTTAAGTTGTCAATTATTTCATTTCACTTGAATTCACAACTAATACCCACAGTAGTTGTTGTTATATGCCGTCGAGTAGCTTGAGACTTATAGCAATCCAATGTACAACAGCCCTAAACCCTGCTCTATCCCTTGCCAGTCTTATTGTATCTGACACACCTATCCCCATTACTCCAGTGACTGATGAATCAATCCATCTCATTGAGGGTCTTCCTCTACTGCTCTGTCCCTCTAACCTTCCAGGCATAACATCCCTCTCCAGGGACTGGTCCCTCCTTGCAACATGTTCAAAGAATGTCAGACAAAGCTTCAGAATCATTGCCTCCAAGGAGCAGCCTGGCTTCATCCTCTCCAGGGCAAACTTGTTTATTCTTCTAGCAGTTCATGATACATTCAAAATTCTTCTCCAGCACAACAGCTCAAAGGAATCAACTCTCCTTCTATCATCCCTAGTTATTGTTCAGCTCTCCGAAGCATAGCAAGTAATGGCAAAGACATTGGCCTGTGTAAAGCGCACCTTAGTCTCCAGACTGACGTCGTTGCTCCTCAGTACCTTAGAGAGGTCTCTGACAGGAGACTTTCCTAGTGCAATTTTATTAATTTTCTGCCTGCTGGTACCAAGAATGTTGATTGTAGGGCCAAGCAAATTGAAGATGTCAACAATCTCAATCTCTTCACCATTTATCATGACACTGCCAATAGGCCCTGTGGTAAGAATACTTGTTTTCTTGATGTTTAGCTTCAATCCATATTGAAGACTGCATCCTTGATCTTCTGCAGCAAGTGCTTCAGGTCCTCCTCAGTTTCAGCAAGCTGGGTTGTGTCATATCCATAGCACAGATTGTTGATAAGTCTACCTCCAATCCTGATGCCACACTTCTCCTCATAGAGCCCAGACTCCTGAATAATCTGTTCTGCATATAGATTGAAAAGATATGGAAATAGGACTCACCCCTGATGCATACCCTTCCCTGTTTTGAACCATGCAGTGTTTACTTGCTGTTTCTGACAACTGCCTCCTGGTCCAAGTATAAGTTTTGCATAAGCACAATCAAGTGTTATGGGATTCCCATTCTTCTCAAAGTCAGCCACAGTTTGTTGTGATACACATAGTTGTCGTAATCATAACATAAAAATATGTGTTCCGTTGGGAAAAATGGCTGTCAAGGACATCTTTAATGTGTTGTTGAGCAAGGATATCAGTTTAAAGACTAAGGTGTGTCTGATCCAAGCCATGGTCTCTTCAATTGCTTCAGATGAATCTGAAAGTTGGGCATTCAAAAAGACGACTGAAGAAGAACTGATACCTTTGAGTTATCGTTTTGGGCAAGAGCACTGACTGTCCTATAAACTACCAGAAGAACAACCAAATCTGTTTTGGAAGGAGTGCAAGCAGTGTGCTCCTTAGAGGCAAGGCTGGTGAGACTTAATGTCATACATTTTGGAGATGTTGCCAGGAGAGGCTAATCCTTGGGGGAAAAAGATCATGCTGGAAAAGGTAGAGGGTAAGAGAAAGAGAAGAATATCCTTAACAGGAAGGACTGACACAGTGATTGTAACAATAGGCTTGAGCATATCAGAGATTGGGAGATAACACAGGATAGGGCAAGGTTCTGATCTGTTGTTCATAATGTTGCTGTTAAGTTATAGTTGATTCAAAGCCAGCTGACAACAACAGCACTCCTGTGGAGCAGCTCCTGAGTTCAAATTGTGTGCCTTTGGGGTTGCAGCGCAGCTTCTTGCCACTAGGCCACCAGTGCATATATAACAGAGATCATTTGTACAATGGCAGTTAACAATAATAACAATAAAACTCTGTGTGTGTGTGTGCGCGCGCGCACGCACGCACGTGCATATGTATGTGTGTATGGAGCTCTGGTGGCCTAGTAGCAAGAAGCTGCACTACAATCCCAAAGGCACACAGTTCAAATCCACCAGCTGTTTCATGGGGGAAGGATGGACAATCTTCCCATGTGATTAACTGTCTCTGAAAATCCTCCAGAGGGTAAACTATGGGTTGATTCTGACTTGATGGTATACAACAAACAAACAAACAAACAATATATCGAAAGAAATAAAGTTGCAGGTAAGAATAAAAACAAAACTATATATATGCCTGTATGTGTGTATACAAATCTTAACCTTTTGCCTTCAAGCAGCAGCTACTACAACAAAATATCCAGTCTTCATTAAAAATTTTCCATGTTGGTTTATAGTGGAGTTTTTGTACACGATGTGCTCACTAAGTTGTGCCAAGAAATCTGGAGAACAGCCAGCTAGCCCACTGACTGGAAAAGATCAATATTTGTTCCCATCCCAAGGAAAGGTGACCCAACAGAGTGTGGAAATTATCGAACAATATCATTGATATCACATACAAGCAAGATTCTGCTGAAAATTATCCAAAAACTTTTGGAACAATATGTCAACAGAGAACTGCCAGATGTGCAGGCGGGGTTTAGAAGAGGTCGTGGTACTAGGGATATTATAGCTAATGTTAGATAGATCTTAGCAGAAAGCAAAGAATACCAGAAGAATGTCTATCTGTGCTTCATTGACTATGCAAAGGCTTTTGACTGTGTGGATCACAACAAGCTGTGGCTGACTCTGAGAAGAATGGGAATCCCAGAACATCTGATTGTGCTAATGTGAAACTTATACTCGGACCAAGAGGCAGTTATCAGAACAGAGCAAGGAGACACTACATGGTTCAAAATCAAGAAGGGGGTTCGTCAGGGATGTATTCTGTCTTTATTGGCTGTGATGGACCTCTCAAGAGTACTAAAGAGCAACGATGTCAGACTGGAGACTAAGGTGCACCTGATCCTGGCCATAGTCTTTGCAATTACGTGCTACGCATCAGAGAGTTGGACAGTGAATGGGAAAGACAGAAAGATGATTGATGCCTTTGAGCTGTGGTGCTGGAGAAGAGTGTTGAATATACCATGGACTGATAGGACAACAAACAGGTTTGTCCTGCAGAGGGTGAAGCCAGAATGTTCCCTGGAGTCAAGGATTCTGAAGCTTCGTCTGACATATTTTGGGTATGTTGCAAGGAGGGACTGGTCCTTGGAGAGGGACATCATGTTTGGCAGAGTGGAGGGGCGGCAAAGGAGAGGAAGACCTTTGATGAGATGGATTGATTCTGTGACTAGAGAGGTGGGAATAAGTGCGTTTGAGATGGCTAGGTTGGCACAGGATAGAAGAGTGTATGGAGCTCTTGTACATAGGGTTGCTATGAGTCGCAAGCGACTGGATGGCACATAACAACAACAACATTTCAAATGTTGCATTAAAATACTACTTGACATTTACTGAGTTTTGAACACACCCATAAATCTTGTGTCTGGGGCTAAGCCCCGCACACCTCATCCTAGCCTCAACTCTGCATTGAACACTCACACTACTGAGCAGTGATAGCTCACTGTTTCCACATGTTTGAATTATAACACAGTTTAGAGTTCACATTAGAGAGAGAGTGCAAAAATGCTGGTATAGGGAACTTAGGTAAATACAGATTACTTCTTTACCGCAAAGGTTTGACAGGGAAATATACCAAGAGAACAATGAGAGACAAAGTTCAAAGTGTTATGTTATTCTGAATTTAGGACAAACCAGATTGGAACCTCATCTGAGATTTAATTTCTAAACAGGGATTTTTCTTTAAGGCCCAAATGAGATCTTACCTCCAGTCTGCCTGTGCTGAGGATGTGGTGAGCAGGAAGCAAAGAACCTTCAGAGGGAAAGATTAGCAAGCAAGATGGAAAACTCTGAAGAGCTGCATCCATTCATTCTATGCGTGTGTGTGTGGGGGGGGGGGAGTTGCTGAAGAAAGATACGAGCAGAACATCACAAAGGTGGAAATAAGATATAAAGCTTTGCCTTGTAAGTAAGATTGCTCTGTGACTCTGCACCATTGTTATGTGCCATCAAGTTGAAATCAACACAAGACTGACCCTCCAGCAGGTTTTTGGAGGCTGTAAATAGTACAGAAACAGATCGCCCATCTTTTTCCCCATGGTGCAGCTGGTGGGTTTGAACCACATGCCTTGAGTTGGCAGTGCAACTCCTTACCCACTAGGCCACCAGGGTACCCTCTGCACACTAGGAAAAGTGATCTAATTCATGACCCATGCACGTCAGCTGACTGTGGTTCATTGCCTGGTGGTGTAACAAAACACTTCATTCCTGAATGGTCTGGATCAGAATTGTGTTGTGGTAGTTTGCCATTTAGGTAGTGCTGGTGGTGTAGCCTGTAGGGAATTGTGCTGCTAGTCCAAAAGCCAGAAGTTCAAATCCACCACAGGCTCACAGGCTCCACAGGATGGAGAAGGGTAATCTCTCATGCAGTATACACTGTAATGAGGGAACTTTTCACTGACTTAGTCAAGGGACCTAGTAGTACTAAGAGAAATACTAAGAAATCTCTCTATTGCAGATATTCTTTTATTTACCTCTATTATTTGCTATCTATCTGATTTGCACATGGTACTTAGGATCAAACATACCTGTACAGTAACTCCCTTATTCTCCATTGATTCGAAGGCTTGAATAGCTTAAAATAACGTGTAGCATTCTTAGTTTCCAGTTCACTGGAATCAGTTTTGTGTCTCCCCTTGGAACTGGTACTTCCATATTCACAGAACACAGGGTTACAAGAACAGGAAGTAAATTTTTGTAGACCTTGTAGCTGCTGTTTACCCTCAACTTGGAACCGACCCAAAACTGACCCTCCGGCAGGTTTTCAGAGGCAGTTAATCACACTGGAGGAGACTGCCCATCCTACTCAAATGGACCCATGAGTTCTCTCTGTTGAGAAATAGCGCCATACATTGGACTGTAGTGAACATGGCTCCAGTCCTGTGAAGCATTGTCACCTGCTGTTGTTAGATGCCATCAAATTGACTATGACTCAGGTGACTATGATCCTACGAACAACATATCAGAACCTTTCTCGACACTGTGCCACTATCGTGATCTCTGCCATACTTAAGTTCATTGTTTTTTTTAAGAGAGCCATATTTATTCCCATTCCAAAAAAGGTGACTCGACAGAGTGTGGAAATTATAGAACAATATCACTAATATCACACATTTGCAAAATACTGCTGAAGATTATCCTGAAGTGGCTGGAACAGTACATTGACAGAGAAATATGAGAAATACATGCTGGGTTTAGAAGAGGTCACGGCACTAGAGACATTATCACCTATGTCAGATGGGTCTTGGCAGAAAGCAAAATGTACCAGAGGAATGTCTATCTGTATTTCATTGATTATGCAAAGGTGTTTGACTGTGTGGATCACAAAAAATTGTGGCTAACCATGATAAGAATGGGAATCTCAAAACTTTTGATTGTGCTTATGCGAAACCTATACTTGGACTAGGAAGAAGTCCTCAGAACAGAGCAGGGAAACACTGCATGGTTCAAAATCAGGAAAAGAGTGTGTCAGGGATGCATTCGGTCTCCATACCTTTTCAGTCTGTATGCATAGCAGATCATTTTGGAAGTAGGGCTTTATGAGGAGGATTGTGGAATCAGGATTGGAAGAAGACTCATCAACAACCTAAGTTATCCAGATGACACAACCTTGCTTGCTGAAAGTGAAGAACTGAACTGCTTGCTGGAGAAGGTCAAGGACTGTAGTCTTCAATATGGATTGAAGATCAACATCAAGAAGACAAAGTTTCTCACCACTTGGTCAGTTGGCAGCACCATGATAGACAGATAAAAGATTGAGGTGGTTAACAATTTCAGCTTGTTCAGCTCCACAGCCAACACTCTTAGCATCACCAATCAGGAAATCAAAAGACTAAGTGCATCAGGAAAAATCTGTTGTCAGGGACTTCTTCAGAGTGCTGAAAAGCAATGATGTCAGTTTAGAGACTAAGGTGCACCTAATCCAGGCCATGGTCTTCATAATTACTTATTATGCTTCAGAGAGTTGAATCAAGTCCATTGTTGTCATCACTGTGTCAGTCCATCTTGTTGAAGAGCTTCCACTCTCTCACTGACCTTCTGCTTTCCTAGCATAATGTCTTTTTCCAGGAGCTGAACCTTCCTGACAACATGAACAAAGTATGGAGAAGTTTCATCATCTGTGCCTCCAGGGAGCACACTGGTTATACTTCCTCCTTCCTTATCTCTGGTTGCGACATCTTTGGAAACATCCAAGGAAATGTCACTCACCTTTCACTGTGGTTGTACCCAGATGGCACCATAGTTGTGAATTTAGGCTGTTATCTCCTGCTGTCCAGCCAGGTGTCTCCGGATGATGGAGAATATAATAATGCCAGTGAATTCTATGAGCACAAGCTCATTGCTGCAAATAATTTCTAGTGAAGTGAGTCCCTTTATCTGAGGCAATGCTTTATGGGCTGTCACCTGCTATGCACCTGAGAATTGGACAATGAATAAGGATGGCAGGAGAAGGATCGATGCCTTTTAGTTATGGTATTTAAGAAGAGTAATGAATATCCCAAGGACTGCCAAAAGAACAAATAGGTAATTAAGTGCAACCAGAGTGCTGCTTGGAGGCAAAGATGGTGAAGTTTTGTCTCACATACTGTGGATCTGAGAGGAGAATTGCTAGGAAAAGCTATTTTTTAGAAAGATATTTCATACTTAGAAAGGAGGGTCATCAAAGAAGAGGAAGACACTTAATGAGATAGATTGATACATTATCTGTGGCAATGAGCTCAAATATGTCAAGGATGATAAGGCTGGTGCAGGATAGGACAGGGTTCAGCTCTGTTGTTTCTAAGATTGCTAAGAGCTGTACTCAATTGGATGGCATCTAAAAGCAATTATAACAGGTTGGCTGACAAGGCATTCATTCCATGCAGAGAAGGCCAATTCATAACCAGAGTAAATGTGTATTCAAACAAGACCAAATATTACCTTTTCCCTGATGGAAGCTGTGCAATATAATCAACCTGCCACCAAGTTTCTGGCTGAGTTAAGACATCATCAACAGCCTTGCCTGCATATACCTTTGCTCTAACTGGTGGACCACCATGAAATTTTGGATCTTTTGCAATTAATGTAGATTCTGAGCCTGGGTCAAAAAAATCCTTCACAAATTGATTATTCTCTCTCTCCCAACAAGCAGTCACTCATGTAAAAGTACGTTGTAAAAGGATGTAATTCCCTTCAAGAGAGGCTGGGAGAAAGATTAATAGCATAGCATTTTGGTGGTATAGTGGAGTTCTTCTCCAAGGGACCTCAGCTTCACCCTCACCCTCATTCAAGGGGTTGTAGGTCTGTAAACTGACTCAAGTATGAGAATCGATTAAGTGACTACGACTCTGTTCTGTTGATTCAAATCAGACTGCTGGTCAGCTGACATAGGGCTTTTGGAAACAGAGTACCAGGACTTTCTTCTGAAGGACCTCTGGGTGGACTCATACCTTGAATTTTCTGGTGTGTAGTTGAGGATGTAGCAGTTGTTGTTGTTGCTGTTATGTGCCATTGAGTTGCCTGCGACTCATAGTGATCATATGTACAAGAGCCCTAAACGCTGTTCTATCCTGTGTCAACCTAGCCATCTCAAACACACTTATTCCCAACACTGTAGTCACAGAACTGATCCATCTCATCGAAGGTCTTTCTCTCCTGAGCCACCCCTTCACGCTACCAAGCATGATGTCCCCCCACCAAGGACCAGTCCCTTCTTGCAACATGCCCAAAATATGTCAGATGAAGCTTCAGAATAATTGACTCCAAAGAGCATTCCAGCTTTACCTTCTCCAGGACAAACCTGTTTGTTCTCCTAGAAGTCCATGGTATATTCAACACTCTTCTCCAGCACCACAACTCAGAGGCATCAATTCTCTTTCTATCATCCCTATTCACTGTCCAACTCTCCGATGCATAGCACTTAATTGCAAAGACTTAGTCTCCAGCCTGAAGTCATTGCACTTCATTCAGTACTCTTGAGAGGTCCCTGACAGCTGACTTTCCCAATGCAATTCATTTCTTGATTTCCTGGCTGCTGTTACCAAGAGTGTTGACTGTGGAACCAAGTAAACTAAAACTGTTAACTATCTCAATCTCTTCACCATCCATACTGATGCTGCCAATTGGCACTGGGTGAGAATCTTTGTTTTCTTGATGTAGCAGTTGCACTGCCCAAAATCCATTGCCAATGAGTCAAAACCAACTCATAGCTGACCTTTCACTGAGTTTCAGAGGCTCTAAATCACAGGAGAAAATGATACATCTTTCTCCTGTGCAACCAATGATGGGTTCGAAGCATCAGAGAGGCATTGTTTTGGGGTTAACTGTTTATAGTCAACACCAACCAGGTTCAACTGCTTGTGGACTACACAACCAAAGCTACAGAGAAACAGCTACAAGAAGCTATTTTCCCCTTTCAGAGCCGCTTAGCTGTTGTTTTTGCTGTTATAATTGTGTTTGCGTGATTTGTTGGTCATATTTTAAGTTATTAATGATTTTTCTTAGGAACTCAGATTGAAATCTATGTTTTCCTCTGAACTGTCAAAATGGTATTTCCCATGTTGTTTCCCACAATGGAAACATTCCAACACATTCACATAAATCCAGAACCAAGAAGAGAATGAAAATGTATCACTGAAAGCCTTTTTAACCTCTGCACTGAGCACATACAGAGCACACCAAGAGTGGGCTTAGTTAGCTCAAAGTACCAACCAACTAGATGGAGAAGTTGCAGATTTATTTCATTCGTTAAATTAACTAAAAAGCATGCCTTTAGGAAAAGTAGTAGCTCAAATGTCCAACCACAAACGAATGGATTGAGAAATTATGATCCATTCACACAATGGAACACTTTGAGTATTCAGGAGCAATGATTTTGTAAATTATTACCTAACTTGGGAAGAACTGGAGAGAATTATGCTGAGTGAACTAACTCAGTCCCACAAGGATAAATATTGTATAAAACATTATTGTAGAGCGAGTATAAGGATCCAAGGAAGGTGGGAGAGGGTGGAAGCAGAGGGATGAGGACGTGCAGGGGGAGGGAGGATTAATCATAAGGTTGTACAATTTGATGGAGGAAATGGAAAGAATCTATTTTCAAAAACAATGTATTCAAATTTTGTAAATAAACTAGTATAAAATTTGAAAAAAATGTAGTACCTTTGATGATTAATGATGACCAGAATTGTCAGCTGTTAAATTTGCAATTTCTTGGGTTATACAATTAAAAATGTTTAAATCCCTCCAGCAAAAAAACTCAGTTTTAAGATTTGTATCAGTCATGGAAGTAAAATGAAATGAGTTTCCAATCTCCTCTCTGGGCCAGTTGCCAAAATTAGTGGTTTTATTGAAGCATTCATTTCACAGTGCTTTGGGTTGATTCTCCCCTTTCTTTCTCAGCACCCTCTCCAAACCAACAGCCCTCAAGGATAGAAATGTAGTAATCTCAAATATAGGCAAAGATGGTAAAACTCCGTCTCGCTCACCTTGGGCATATTGTCAGGAGGAACCAGTCCTTTGAGAGAGACGTCACGCTGAGAAGAGTAGAGGGTCAATAACAGAGAGGAAGCCCCTCAGCATGGTGGATTGACACAGTGACCTAACAATGGGTGTGGCAGAGGAACGCTAGCACAGGACAGAGCAAAGCTCGAAGCTGTTGTTCATGAGGTTGCTATGAGTTGGAGTCAACTGGCCAGCACCTAACAACAAGCATTGCTACACCGCAGAATTCTCCTCCTCTCAAGCTCTCACCACTCTCCATTAACAATCACCTCACAGCTGAGCCTCTCACAGGTTTCCAGGACTGAAACAAGCACAGGAGGGGATTCACTATCTTTTCTCCTCAGAGCCGCCGGTATATTCAACCTGCCAGATAGCCACTTCCTTTGAGTTACTAGTGCAACTCCTTATGGACGAGGCTGCCATTCTGAAGTGCTTTTAAAATATTTGTTAAATTAATAAACAAATACTCAATCAAAGCATTTAAAAAAAACAAACCTGGAACTTCCTTTCTACTGGAAATAGAAACGTTGACAAATTGGTGGATGCCAGAGGAAACTGGATTACAGGGCGAGAGATCCTTGATATGATTTTCTCATTTGTTAATTTTAAGAGCCATATCTTTAGGACCTATCCGCTCAGAATGCTGAACAAATCGGTCAAGTATGTTAAGAGCTCTATGAGAAAATATTTCCTCATTTACTGGGTTCCTATGGTTGTTGCCCTCCCACTGGGTGTTAACTGTGATAGAGAAGGAGCCAGCAGAGCTAGTGGAAATGCACATTTCTTTTCTGTTGGTCGTGACAGAGATGGGAGAAATAAATTGGTAAAAAGTGAGACTAAGTGTAATGATTAATATTTTGGTGATGGAGATATAAGATTTCACATTAGCAAAGCTGGTTAGAAAGCTCTGCAATTTGGTCTCAGTTAATCTCTTTAAAAGTATTTAACGTCTTAGAGAAGGAAGTAAGCAAATGACATCACTTGTTCATAAAACTGAATGATCACATTCAACCTCCAAAAGGGAGTATTTAGTAGATATTTTCAGCGATTGCCTGAAGAGTTAAGGAGGTTTCTAAATGCTGACATGAAAAGGAGCTGCCAGGTGCCTCTTCTGTGGGAAGGAGAAGATGTGGGAATGAATAAGACTGACCTCCTTATTTGGGATGAGGATGAAAAACAGGATAAAGGGATGTGGTAAAGAAGACAAAAGGCCAAATACAATGATAGAAAGGACAGTGATTGATTGTTGCGAGTGAGTTATCATAAGGAAACTGCTTAAAGCAACGTGAGCGTGGGTCCAGGGAATGGAAATGATGGTTCAGGTAACACCAGTGGGGCACATACAATGCAAGAGGAAGCCATTCCTGAGCATACTGGGAGATCCAAAGGTAGGCAAGAGAAAAGAACAGCTACCAGAGCTCCGTGTGTGTGTGTGTGTGTGTGTGTGTTGTTGTTGTTGTTGTTGTTGTTGTTGTTTGTAACATAGAGCTGGAACCTAACCATAGCAGGTTTTTCATAGGAAGTTAGTAGAACTGGAGGAGTTTGCCCATTCTCCTGCAGAACACCTGGTGGCCTTGAACTGTGTGCCCTCGGGATTGTAGTGCAGCTTCTTGCCACTAGGCCACCAGAGCTCGTGTGTGTGTGTGTGTGTGTGTGTGTGTGTGTGTGTGTGTGTATTTATGACTAGCCCTGTATATCATAGGATACTGTAGAATAGCCACTTATGAGGAATCAGTGACAAGTGAAATATCCTAGTTAGTTTCATCATCATAACTTCCAAGGCATAAGATGTTGTTCACACTCTCACAGCATTCCCAGCCCCTGACTGGGCTGACTCACTGAACGGCTGGCTTTGCCGTCTGATGGAGACCAGGCCAGGGTCCAGGAGGTCTGTGGCTGTGAATTTCTAATCTGAGCTTCTCATGAGTCAGCCTCAGCAACGTGAATGCTTGAGGTTGATTCCCATAACGGCTGATGTAGACAAGACGGTCTGGCCTTGTGCCAAGGTCCTTTCCACTCTAGCCCCTGCTCTCAAAAACATCTGTCTTCTGCAACCATGCTGACAGGGGAAATGAACTGCCCTCTGTGTCTTTAAGCTCTTCACTTTGTCAAAACAACAAACACAGCTCAATACACGGGGGACTTATCTTTTAACCTCTGCTGGTGTGTCTGGCTTTAACGTTATGACCCAGGGCTTTAGGGCCCCCAGCAAATGGGAAGATCTATGCCTGACACGCTGTTTGTCCTCCAGTGTCAATATTGGCAAAAGGAAGGGGAATCAATGAAAGCCTAGCTGGTCAAATTTGTCTTTAGAGGGAAGAGAATCAAAGACCATGTCAACACCCGCTTGACTGATTTTAACCTAGTTGACCAGACAATTCTGTTTAGAAGAGACGAACCAGTCACTGAGTACCTCCCGAGGAGGCATGTCATCACCCATGAATCACACGCGGGGCTCAAGGCCCACCCAGCATCTCAAAAGAGGCTGGCGTGCATGCTGCAGGCCTTGAACAGAGCTAAGGCTACAGATTGACCTGGCATTCTCTATTCTCTAAACAGTATTATTATTATTTTCTTAAAATTGTTCTGATGAAAAAGCAGAATTCCCTGGAATAGGCAGCAACGGCCAGCCTGGTCCCAGACAATTCCTATTCTCTGTAGTTATTCTCCAACGAATGCTAATTGCTAGCTGAATGGGTAGGTTTTTAATTAGCATTAATAAAACAGTAAACACTCCATAGTGGCAGCAGTCAAGAAATCCAAAGACAAGTTGCATTGGGGAAATTTGTTGTCAAGTACCTCTATGAAGTGCTGCAGAGTGAGGATGTCTGTTTAAAGACTAAAGTGCACCTGATCTAAGCCATGGTATTTTCATTTGCTTCCTAGGCATCTGAAAGTTGGACAATGAATAAATAAGATTGATGAAGAATTGATGCCTTTGAATTGTATTGTTGGTGAAGAACATGGACTAGACCATGGACTGTCAAAAGAACAAACCAACCTGTCTTAACGGAAGTACAACTAGAGTGCTCCTTAGAGGCAAGGAGGGAGACTTCGCCTCACTTCCGTCAGGTATGTTCTCAGGAGGAACAAATCCTTGGAGAGAAGCAGCATGGTGGAACAGGTGGAAGTTCTGCACAGACACCACGGCTGCCACAGTTGGCTTGAGCAGTATAGAAATCACGAGGATGGCACAGAATAGGGCAAGGGTCAGATCTGTTGTTCACAGGGTCACTATGAGCCAGAATTGAATAGAAGGCTCACAACAACAAACAATAGCAATGCAATAGTAGTAGGTGGCATAGTCCATTGGTAGCTAGCGGCGCTGCTTACCTGAGGGGCAGCATCTCTGTGGTGACTGGAATCCACTGGTGGCTCTGGGGAGAAAGATGGGCAACCTCCTCCTGTTTTATTTTTAAAACTTTGAAAACCCACCAAAAGGTCAACCATGTGTAGTTTCTGACCATACCAGCAATGAGTGAATGAAATAATGATCAAATGTTCAGTGGGGGTATTTCTTGGTAATTTTTTTCCTTTGGAAGTTTATCGAGGAAGGAACCAAACTGGTCACTGTACTGAGGACTCGTCATACTCGTACACAGTTATAATACTTGTACAATCTTATGAAAGCCCTCAGGTATATGAGACTCCAAATAGCAACTCCTCTCAGGGTTAAGAGATTAGCTTGCAGAATGAATTGATTTGAATAGTACTCCCTCAAAATCCACATCCAATTAATTCTTAACCCTTTGTATTTATGAGTGTGTCTCTAGAAATAGACTCTTTGCAGCTGTAACAATTAAAGATCTTGTGTTGGGTCATCCTCGATTTAGTGTGTGTTCAAAACCTCATAGACACAGACACACAACATAGAAAAGGCAACATGGGGGGGGGGGGAAAGCAGTAATTACAGTGATGTGTCTACCAGTCAGGGAACATCCAGGTAAATGGAATCCAGAAGAGAGGTGAGGAGCTGACACTCCTTCAGTGTCTCTCTGAGAAATCTGCTCTGCTGATACGGATTGAGAATTCCTGGCCTCCAGAACAGCGGTAGAATAAAGTTCTGCTTTTTAAAGGAATAACATCTAAATTAATCTGTTATGCCAGTCCCAGAAACTAACACAGGAAATACAGGGAAAAACCACTTCTGCTCGCAGTGGCTTTTGAATAAAAGCGATAATTGTCACATTGACACCGTTGTTCAAAGGAGAATTATTATGACAAAGGATAGGTTGGAAAACAACCCATTTGAGGAGATTTTGGTGATCCCCCCAGTGGAGGCTACTGAAATAGTTTATTCTAGGTATGATGGCTAGGTAACACTCTGGTTGAGAGTTTGTCTGTAGAGAAGGATGGGGCCAAATGAACCGAGGATCAAAGTGTGAATGTCACCATGGATCGGACGGGAGTCTCCAGTAAAGAAAAATTCAGCAAACTGAGTTGTTTCAAAAAGGTCAGGTTCCCTTGGTTGTGGTAGAGCATTTCCCCACCCTGGAGATCTTGAAGTTAATCCAGATCAAAAGACAAGGAGAAAGAAGGTGGTATTACATGATGTCAAATGTGCCCCTTCCTGGTCCTTTGATTCTGTGTAGAAAAGGGAAGTTCACAACCAAATTCAGTTCTGTCCTTTCACCCCCAGGTCTTCAGATTCTCTGGAATCTGTCTTGAGGGCTTGTATCTGTAGTTGTGACTGCTTCCCAGGAGCTGTGGTTTATCCTTTCCTGACATCTCCTTTAGATCAGGAAAGGGCAGCGAGTAAATTCAATCATTCGATTGACATTGTCTTCCTTTACTAACATTTGAACTAAAATCTCTGCATCATTCTTTCTTCCCTCTGGTTCTCTCTGCCTCCAGCTTCTTTACTGAAAAGAATTGTGTCAGGAGCTCTCTTCCTCTGTAATTACCCCCTGTCACCACTGTTGAGGATGGTTTTACTAACTGGCAAGCAAATCTCCCAGAAACTGGATGATGGGCAGTTCTAAGTGGAGATTTTTTTTCATCTTGGAGCTGCAAGGATGGCAGCTTTGAGCCCTGATCCTCCAACGCTGTTGACATCGCCTGGGAAGATCTTCCCAAGATGACAAGCTGTCCTCCTCAAAGGGGCTTCTCTGAGCCTGAGCTTCCTGGCACCCACGTTTACTTCAAAGTGTTTATTTGCTTGAAAGACTCCTGCCAGATTAAGGCTTCAGTTATTGTTAATTGATGACTTTCAAAAAAGGACTAGTCAGTTTCACTAGATTAAGAGGCAGCTTCATTATTGGAAGCACTTTATAGAAACTGATAGTGTTGAGCTCCTCAGAGGCCCCCTGCAGCATGTATGACTCTGGTGGTGAGTTAAATGTGAGCAAGGAGTGATTTTTCATCGTAGTGAAATGAGCAGAGCGGGGTTCAAAAGAAATTTCTATGGGAGTCTGCAGAAATGCACACTGAGACATCAAGTCACACATCAGGCTTTCAGGACACAGTCTTTGTGTCATTGAATCAAAATGAGAAGTAAAGTGTCACATCATTTGAAACTCTTTACCTTGATTACTATTTGCCTTTTACTGTTACTATGGCAGACGCAGCCATGAAAATACTCAAGGATCCTTCGGTTGAATGAGGGAAGGTCTGGGACTTCTTGATTCTTCGCAAGCAGCACATCTCCAACTTGGAGCAGCATTTTATCCTTTGAGGACTATGTCATGCATTTCAGGCTTTTCAATGTCAGACCCACCTATATATGTATACACATATATAGAGTATCATCTGGGTGACATTTTTGTCTTTTCATGTAGCGGGTCTCAAGAACTAAGGGAAGCTCCTAAGTGAAAGGTCCGAGGGTTGAGTTCATTCAGAGCACCTTAGAAGAAAGACTTGGTGATCTACTTGTAAATTGTGGTACATTCACACAATGGAATACTATGCACCACTCAGGAGCAATGATTTTGAAGAATACCACATAACTTGGGAGAGACTGGAGAACATTATGTTGAGTGAACTAACTCAGTCTCATAAGGACAAATACTGCATAAAACTGTTATTGCAAAAATAGGATAACTAATAAAACATGGATGGAGATCTAAGGGGGCATGGGGTGGGAGCAGAGGGCTGAGGATGAGTAGGGGTGAAACCACAGGGTTGTACAGTTTGGTGGGTGGAGGGATGGGGGTGAAAGATATAGAAAGAAGGATCTAGTGGGGACCTGAACAGATTAGGTAATGATGGGCAAAGTCCAGTAGTGCTTGATTTTATAAAACATAATGCATGGGAATGATTGTATGGAACACAACATGAATGAAGAATAGTATGAAACACAATGTATATGAACTTTGTAAGCAAATTATATATATATATTCTACTTGTCATTGTGTACCATAGAATCAGAACTAACCCACAGCCAACCCTCCAGTGGGTTTTCAAAGGTAGTTAATAACATGAGAGGTGAGTGCCCATTCTTCATTTGCTACTAAACAAACAAACAAACAACCTAACCCACAGAAAAACAATTCCCCCCACCCAAAAAACCCTAAAACCAAACTTAAAAAAGCCCTACCTCTGAAAACCTCAGGGAGTGCCATTCTGCTCTCACATGTGTGCCCTGACAGGTCAAGAATCAAAATCAGCTTGCTGGCTACTGGTAATAATAAAGGATTAATTATATAGGTTAACAATTACATCTTTTCAAAAAAATACTCATAATCAATACCTTTGGTACCAGAGGTGAGGAAATAAAAAGATGAACTGCATTAGGAAAATCTGCTTTTTAGAACCACTTTAGAGTGATAAGAGTAACAATGCCAGTCTAAAGATTAAGGCACAACTGATCCAGGGCATAGCCTTCTCATTTTCTTGATATGCATCTGAGAGCTGAAAATGACCAAAGATGATGTTGTTGTTGTTGTTATGTGTCATGAGTCGTTTGCGACTCATAGCGACCCTATGTACAAGAGCCCTAAACACCATTCTATCCTGTGCCAACCTTGCTGTCTCAAACACATTCATTCTCACCACTCCACTCAGAGAATCGATCCATCTCATCGAAGGTCTTCCTCTCCTTTTCTGCCCCTCCACTCTCCCAAACTTGATGTCCCTCCCAGAAGAAGCTTCAGAATCCTTGACTCCAAGGAGCATTCCAACTTCAACCTCTCCAGGACAAACCTGTTTGTTCTCCTAGAAGTCCATGGTATATTCAACACTCTTCTCCAGCACCACAACTCTGAGGCATCAATTCTCTTTCTATCATCCCTATTCACTGTCCAACTCTCTGATGCATAGCACTTAATTGCAAAGACTATACCCTGGATCAAGCGCACCTTAGTCTCCAGCCTGAAGTCATTGCACTTCATTCAGTACTCTTGAGAGGTCCCTGACAGCTGACTTTCCCAATGCAATTCATCTCCTGATTTCCTGGCTGCTGTTACCAAGAGTGTTGACTGTGGAACCAAGTAAACTAAAACTGTTAACTATCTCAATCTCTTCACCATCCATACTGATGCTGGATTGATGTCTTTGAAAGTTGTGATGCTGGAGAAGAGTATTGAACATACCATGGACTGTCAAGAGAACAAACAGGTCTGGAGAGGTTGAAACCAGGTTGCTCCTTGGAGGCAGGGACCTTGACACTCTTTATCACATGCCTTGGACATGTTTTCAGGAGTGTCCAGTCCTTGGGCAAAGACATCATGCCTAGAAGATGGAAGGACAGCAAAGGAAAGGAAGACCTTGGTTGAGATGAATGGACACAATGACTGTAGCAATGGAGTCAGGTGCATCTGAGACAGTGAAGTTGGTTCATGATATGACAAGGTTCAGAGCCGTTGTTCATAGTGTCACTAGAAGTCATAGTTGATTAGTTGATTTGATGGAACATGACAACAGCAATATTTCTATAGGGGACAAAGTAAACCATCTAATTTTATCCTGTTTGTGGCACTCATGTCAAAGATAAGAAATAATCTGAAAATGATTCTTGGTCAAGTATAGAATATAAGTGTAAATTGAAAACTGTATGGGGAACATTTATTTGATAAAACAAAATCAGATGACATTGGAGGAGGAGACTGAGCACTACGCTTGTAGATTACTCTCCAGTCTGCATGTGGAAAGATGGAGAGTGGAAGCAGTGGGTCTGTTTGTTTGGGCTTAGCTCCCCTGCACAGCCTTCCATGTTTCTGAAATTGGTGTAACTTGCACTCCACTTTGCTTTTGAGACTGATTACCAACACAGTTTGTCTCCAGTCAACTGAAGCACATGCTGAATTTTGGCTGGGAATAAAATTATAAGCAAAGTGCTTGGCGGCATCCATCAGAAATTGTTTTCTACAGGTTAGTTAGTAAGCACAAGTAAATCTGTGCTTGGCCTTCCTTATCAGTTAATCTGACACTGATACAAAGCACTAACCATGTGGAGAATATAGAAGAGGGGGTATTTCACTAGGAACTCATTACCATCAATCTGGTACCTACTCAGAGTGGCCCTTCATCAAGTTTCTGAGACTGTTCTTTATAATGGGAACAGACTGTTTATCTTTCTTCCCTAGGGAATCTGGTGGTATTGAACCATAAGAGATTAAACCCTTTTGGTTTTCAGCAAAATATCCTATGAACTACATTGCCAGAGTGCCCTCTATGATAATACTGGAAAGAGATTAAATACTGGTATATTTACAACTGTTTCTTAGGCTGAAAATATAGTAAATTAAAAGCTTGTCTTTTGATCCAACTTCTCAACTGTGTACCAGTATTTTCCAAGACTATTCTGTGGATTAATGACAATAAACTAACTCAAAGTGATGTTTACTAAAAAGATAATTCACCTACAACCAGGAGAAGATAAAGTGGATGAATGGGATCTTCTAAGAATCAAATCCTTATGCACATCCAAAAACTTCTCCAACAGGGTAAAAAGGGAAGCCACCGACTTGGGAAAAGTATTTGGTAATAACATATCAGATAAGGGACTTATATCCAGAATTTATAAAATACTTCAGCACTACAACAAAATAAAGGTAAATAATCCAGTAGAAAATTGGGCACAGGATATGAACAGGCACTTCACCGAAGACTACATTCAAATGGCTACCAAGCACATGAAGAAATGTTCAAAATCCCTAGCTCTAAGAGAGATGCAAATTAAAACAGCTATGAGATATCATCTCACCCCAGTCAGAATAGCAAAATTTAACAGAACAGTAAGCAACAAATGCTGACGAAGTTGTGGA
>NW_006400080.1:462951-479668 GCF_000299155.1 Elephantulus edwardii | reverse complement strand
ATGTGCAACAATGAATGAACAGAAATCTAAAGTCTCTGTAAATTTTTACTGAAATTAATAATAAATTTAAATTTAAAAAAAATTAAGTTAGAATAAGGAAGGCAATGGATTTATAACTGCTCATGCTAATAACACTATATCATGGCATGGAGGAGGAATAGTGCAACTGTATCCACATTTATAATATTCTTCTTATCAAAACCATTTATGGAAAATAGGAACTGCATTGTAACATGTATCTCTAGATTGGAAATGATCATATTGTTAATATTTCCAGCCTTAAACTTAAAAGATTATATTGTTCAAAATTATTTGTTATATATTTGTTCAAATTTTTCCCTCTTTTAACAACTGGGATCTAGAGGGAAGAGAAAAGACCAGAAAATGTCCAAAATTATTGGGGCAGCTATTGTTGCCAGCTTAGGGCCTGTGTCAGGAAAAGGAAGTCTTACTCATAAACAGTGCCACCGAAAGGTAATAAAGGAGGTCAGTATTGCTTCCACTGTGGAAAGCTGGGACACTTCAGTAGACAGTGTCACAGATGAGAGCCACAGATAGGCAAGGGAATAGAGAGGAAGCTCCCACTCACTTGCTTTAAGTGTGGATCTGAAGGACACTTGGCCAAGGGTGGTCCACATCAGGTCCTCATGGCTGACAGGACTGACAGGCCCCAGCTCCCTGCTGGAAACAAAGGAGGACACTTCAACAATTTAGATCTTCCCAGAAGAGCTGTGGGTGAGCATTAACATTACTGGTAAGTATATTCGTTTTCTCCTGGACACAAGAGCCTACTATTTGGTCCTAAAAGCCTTCCGAGGTCCCAACTCTTCTCACTATTTCTTAGTGGTTCGAATTGATGGAAAACCTCATAAATAGTTCCTTACTTCACCTCTGCCTTGCATGTGGACTTCTGAGCTGTAAAACAACCTAGTGGTAGATGGAATTTGGTCCAGGACTTAACAATAAATGACATAGTTGAGCCTGTACATTTTGTGGTTCCTAACCTTTATGCTATAATAGACAAAGTACTAGTCAATAGGCCTTTTATTTTAAGAAATACCTTCCCTCTGTAACTTGATTTGTGCCTCTGTTAGAACTTCTACTTGGAATATTAATGCTTTTAATTTTTGACTCATGTACTTTTAACTTGTTAGTTAAATTTGTTCTTCTAGGCTGCAACAGTTCTATGATACATCTTCAAGGATATGAACATGTATAGCTAAGCACAATTGATAACAGTGCATCTAAATTCCAAAATCAATCTCCACAATGGTCTACCTGTTTCCTATTGCCAAAGGAGCCCTTTAGAGTAGTGAGAGAAGATCTTCACCCTGAAACCTACAGCATCCCTTTTCAGCAGGAAGTAGCTAAGAGAATATGCTGTCCCCTTTTCCTTATATGGATCAGGATGAAGTCTCTATTAGGGAGGAGTGATAGGGAATGGCAAAGGATACACTGACAAAGGAGATCTGGCTTTGACAAGCACTGTGGCAATGGGACAATTAAAACAGACTTTCAAGGGGAGGGGGGTAAAAGGAACGAACTGGGGGTGGGTAGAGAAAATAGTGTAACAATGAATGAATGGAAATCCAGAATCTCTGTAAATGTTCATTAAAATGAATAAAATTCTATAAAAATTAAAAGAAAAAAAAGATAATTCATTGACTGAAACAACAGAAGTCCTGCATATGGATTTGGGGTATGACTGGGTCCAACAGTTCATTGGTTTGTGTTTCCAAGTTCTGTTTTACCTGTTGACTTCAGAGAGACCCTTAACATGTGACAGTAAGAAGACCACTTTACCTAACATGTGTAGATCCAGGTTGACAGTCTATCATTGTAGCTATTTTAGTAGAAAGAGCTTCTCTTTTTCCATAGTCATCCACACATTTTACAATAATAACAGCTTTCTTAATTGGCTTTGGTTTAAATGCTCACCATACCCCAAATAATCACTGCAGTCAGGGAGATGGGAAACTCTAATGACAAATCAGCTTCATGTGTCTACTGGAACCTCATAGACTGAGTGTGGAGATGGAGGGTTCCTTATAAAAAAAGAAAAAAGTGTGGTTACAAGGAGAATGAAGGATAACTGTTAGGCAAAACTACCAGATGTCCACAGCACCTTTGCTCCCTAACGTCAACTCTGCTAAAACTTTTCCTTCATTTCTCTTAAGCTGCAAGACACGGTTGACAGGTTTAGCAAATAAAAATGTAGAGCACCCAAATAAATTTGACCACAGAGAAATAAACACATTTTTAAAGTATGCTCCATGACTGTTACTTGAATTTTAAACCTGCCTGTGCCTCTTGTATTTGAGACAGCAAGCCTGGAAGGCATTGTTAATCAATTAAATTGTCCCCTCAGTGTGAGTTCTTTTTGTTTTTAAAACAAGTCTTTCACTGTAGCAGGGGTTTTCAACTTTGCCTGCACAAGGGAATCTCCCAGGAAGCTTTAAAATGACCAGCAACTAGGCCCCACCCTATGTGCATGGAGTCAGATTATCTGGGGCTAAAACCCAGGCCTAGCATTTTTCAGAGCTTCCTAGGAGATTGCAATATTTCACCAGGATTGAAAACTAAAATACAGAATGGTTTGTTTTAAGGTAGTTTCTTAACATTCAAAAACAGAGATGAAGCTGTCTGAAAATACTATCCCAGTATTCAAAATCACAGCAGCAGTCAGTCACTTACTCTGCCATCTGCAAAGTAGCATCAGGTGCTGAGAATACACTGGCAGATCTGCTGAGGAGTCAAGCTCCAGATAAATCTTACAGTTTGAAGTGGTGAGTAAGGTCACTACCAATAGAGACTCTTTCCTGAAAGGATAAAAAGTTGGTAACTTTAGGTAAAGCTTTACAAATTTAAAGTTACAAAACTAATTTGAAATTTTCTACACGTGTTAGCTATTCAGTTTCAATGCTTTGGTACACTTTTTGTTGTTGTTGTTAGGTGCCGTTGAGTTGAGTATGACCCATAGTGATGCTGTAAACAATAGATCTGAGCCCTGTCTTTTTCTGTGCCATCCTCACACTTCCTGACACACTAGAGCCCACTGCGGCAGTCACTCTGTCAATCTACCTGGTTGAAGGTCTTCCTCTTCTTTGTTGATGCTCTGCCTTTTGGAGAATCATGTCCACCTCCAAGGAATAACCCCTTCTATCGAAATTTCCCAAGTATTTGAGGCAAGGCTTTATCATCTTTGGCTCTAAAGAGCACTCTGGCTGAAATTTCACAGACATAGCTGTTTGTTCTTTTGGCCATCCATGGGCTGTTCAGTGCTCTTCCCCAACACCACAGGTAAAAGGCATCAACTCTTCTTCTGTCACCCTTATTTATTATCCAGCTCTCAGGTGCATGGCAAGTGATCGGGAAGAATATGGCCTAAATCAGACCCACCTTAGTCTCAAACTGCCATCATTACTTTTCACTAATTTGGAGAGGTCCCTAATTGCAGACTTTTCTAGTACAGTATGTCTCCTGTACCGTGGATGTTGTTGATTGTGGATCTCAGTAAGGTGAAGTTGTTGACAGTTTCATGATGTTGCTTATTGGTTCAGAGGTAAGAATTAGGCATTAAACCACTTTGAACTGTAGAGAAATGTGAATAGTTATAGGATTAGTGGCACATCTTTTAATCCTGAGGAATTTGCAAGTTATATGTGAATTGTGGGTGTGTGAAGGTATTAGCAAATTACCTCTTCAGTTGACATGAGGATAAACAGGCTTGCAGATGATCCCTGTGCATTTTCCTACATCTCCCCTGCTCTACTCTTTGATCTCCACATTGTCTTAGATCATACTGGATTATGTGTGCGCTCCTTTACCTGTTTGGAAGCAGGAGTGGCATCCACTTCCTAAACAACATGCCTCTGGAAACTCTATGAACTTGGAGAAATGACGATAGAACAGGATTCAGGTCTTTTGTTCATTGGGTGGCTATGAGTCGTGCTCGAATTGATGGCAATCAACAACAACAACCTTTACTTGTACTCACATTTACAGACATAAAACCAGTTAATGTTGAGTTGATTTTCACTCCTAGTGAACTCACATGTGTCAGAGTAGAACAGTGCTCCAAGGAGTTTTAAATGACTAGTGGTTTGGAACTACATCACAAGGCTGATCTTCCAAAGAACCCTGGGGTAGACTTGAACCTCTAACCTTTAAGTTAGCAGCTGAATTCATTAACTGTTTACACTACCCAGGGATTCCTTTTACACTGCATGTTGTCTCCATTTCTACACAAGAGATTTTAAATCTAGTTCAAAGATGAGCTATATTCGAATCACGTGGAAATACACACACACACACTCACCATCATCATCATCATCTCCATACTTTCTTTTTTTTTTTTTCCATCTCCATACTTTCATATCCTCTTTAGTAAGTGACTTGTTGGTAAGCCCAAGTGATTGAAAATTTCTACCCAGGGGATTCTAACACACATTCAGTTTTGAGAAGCACTCCTGTTGTTAGATGCCATTGAATCCAGTACAGCTCATTGTGACCTCATGAATAAACGTGAACCCTGTCCTATTGGGACTTCTTCATCATCTTTGACACACTTGCACCCCTTGCTGCAGTCATTGTGTCAGTTCATCTCATTGGGGCCTTTCCTCTCTTTTGCTGACCTCCTATCTTTCCAAGCATGACATCCTTTCCAAGGAATAGACTTTCTTAGCAACATGTCCAAAGTATGAAAGAAAGAGCTTCATCATCTTTGCCTCCAAGGAGCACACTGGCTACACTTTCAGGTGCTACATTTTCTCTTAGACATATCTATTTGGTCTTTTGACAGTCCATGGAATACTCAGCGCTCTTCTCCAACACCACAACTCAAAAGCATCAATTCTTCTTCCATCATCCTTATTCATTCTCCAGCTCTCAGACTGGTAGCAGATGACTGGAAAGACCATGACCTGAATTATGTTGAGGACCTGCTTATCCCCCGCTTGCCTGGTTACTTTTGGATTACAAAGAACATCTTAACTGCCCAGGCTGTTTAAAACAAAACCAGATACATGAAAAGTTAAATTTAATTCTTGGTCCCAAGCCCTTAATCCTCCTTATTATCTAATGAATTTTCATTCCCATAATACTGAAAAAATGGGTGAATATTTCACCTTATGCGAAGATTCTTATCCAGATCTTTATGCATCTTATCCAGCTAATATTCTTATCCAGATATTTATTGATGCATCTCCAATGTCCATGCTACTGTACATGTCATGTTCTTGTCTTTATGGCCACAAGGACATGTGACCAGCATGTGCGGTATCCAGGTTGTTCAGCTCCTATGCTACTTATTTTGTTCTTCTATTTCATATACACATCCTGTTGGGTAAACCAAGATCTCTAGCATATGAAGGACTATTTGATGTATATAGCTCTTGACTCCTATAAGCAATCAGAGTGATTGTTCCTTTTTAAGACTCTTAGGAAACACTTTTACCGATGGTGAAGGCAGGACTTTCTGATTCTGGAGAAATAAAGAAGATGGGAGTATTTCTTCTTGGAGATCTAATTCTATCCAATAGTAGATAGCTTTTCTTGTAAAATTGCATCAACACTCCTTTCTAATGGCTTAGCTCACTCTGAGATGGTGAATTTTTTAAAAATAATGCACCAGAAGAGTAAGGCATAGTCGCATATGAAGAGTAAATTAAGGTCAGGTAATCTGTTTGCAATGAGAAATATTTGGTCCGGTGCATGAACCTCCTGTATCTTTGTATATCAAAACTAGTCCTATTAAAGACTTGGTAGACAGAGTGGTGTGAGGTTGGGATATTTACAGAATGTATCAAAATGAAAAAACAAAACAAAAAACAACCCCAATCTAAATCTCCAAAGAGTTAATGATATCTATGATTGGGACTTTCTCTGTGCTTTGTGTCTGTTATTATCATAGCTCTGTTTAAAGTTTGTAATAGTTTCATAATGTGTTTCCAGCTGTCTGCTACCCTGAGCGGCTGGTTATTAAAAGCAAATCTTTGGTAAATATATGGCTTTTTTTTTCCGTCTCACATTCCTTACTTCTTCCTGCTGATCACTCATTTCAAGAGGCCAAAAAGGCCTGTTTGCATTCCCTCTCCCATCCCCATGTTAAACAAAGACTGAAGGCATGTAAATGTGCAGGAGAGATGGACTGCAGAGAGATCCTCCATAAACTAGCAGCAGAGGCATTCCATATGGCAGAAGATCAAGCGGATCAGGGGTCGATGATCAGACATCCAGCTGTTAACATTGAGGTCACTGTCTCCAAGGCTGTCTCTGAGGGTAGTATCCTAGAAGTCAATCCCTCTCATCAGCAGTAAATGAGAATGATTTACAGTGATGGTGCACTTCCCAGGGGAACAATCCTCATGGCTCACTTGGCTGTCATGATTTAGCTTTCAGACATCCTCTAGTTGGGGGTCTCTGAACGAAGTCAACCAATAGTAACTTTGTTAAGTGTTCTGCTATTTAAACCACAAAATCATCACTTCAAAGGAGCTCATAGATTATTTAGGCCTATAGATTTTACTCTGAGCTGCAGGAAGTTCAGTGTTCACAAATATCTCAGGCACTAAGGCAGAGAGGATGAGAGGGCACAGAGCAGACTGGACTCCTGGATGTCCATCACTGCAGCCATCTGAACTGCTGCAGTTTTCCACGTCTTTTATTTTTAGGTTCCATGTAACATTCTGGTGGCTTAGTGATAAGGAACTGCACTGCCAATGCAAACGTTTGTGGTTCGAATTCACCAGCTGCTCCACAGGAGAAAGATGGACCATCAAGCTCTTGTGCAATTTACTGCTTCTGAAAATCCACTAGGTCAGCTATTAATCACTACTGACTAGGTCCACAACAATGATAATGTAAGATTTTGCTCAGTCCAAAAAACTAAAATCACCCTCATTGTCGCTGAATCCATTCTGACTCATAGGACAGAACAGAACTGCTCCCTCAGGTGTCTAAATCAGTGAGTCTGTACAGAAGCAGGATGCCGCATCTACACTGTCTTCCCCAGAGTGGTGAGTTTGAGTCTCCAATCTTTTGATCAGTAGCTGGGTGCTCTGACTAATGTGCCCCCAAGCCTCCTATTAATCCATAGCAACCTTTTATATAGCAGAATGAAAGCCTCCCTGTCATTTCAGGATGGTCCCATGCCATTCTGAAAATTCCAGCTGTGTTTAAGCCCATTGCTGTGGTCACTATGTCCATCTGTCTCTTTGAGGATTCATCCTGTTGTGGCTGATCCTTCACCCAGCGTCGTGTTCTCCTCCAAGGACTGGGCTTGCCTGATAGCGTGTTCCAGGTATATGAGACAGTCTCACCATCTTTGCTTGCAAAAAGTTGTAGAGTGTGGGTTGTTTTTGTGTTTGTTTTTTTTTTTAAATAATCCATGGTGTATACATAATAAAAATTATTTTCATGACTGGTGCTGCTACCAGGGGTGTCGATTGTGTATCCGTGTGAAGGGAAATCACTGGCAATGTCAGTTTATTTTCAATTTATCATGATGTTTATTGATACAATTGCAAGAATTGCTGCCACTTTATGAGGAGATGTGACCCATAATGAAGGCTTTAATCTTAGAGCTTCAAGTTTTCTTTGTTCATCACAAGCAAGCTTTGTCTATTAAGTCCATCATATGGGCTCCCCAGGGAAAGTTGCTAGTATATCACCTTATTTCATTCTTTGCTGAGTCATCCTTTTCTGCTTTCTTGGTAATACTTGTGAATTATGCTGCCTGAAAATGAGACATTGTACTATTTATTATAAGATATTCGATATGGCAATGGGATACCCCTCTTTCCTTAGGTTTGCTGTTTGGCTTTGCATATTTGAGGTCATACTAGTCCATTGCTAGTTCCTGTAACTCCTTTCATAAAGATTGTGATGCTCCTGGACACTGGAGTCTCTGTAGTTTATGTGTCCATCTGATATTCTGATAGAGATGTCTTTTTTTTTTTCTCTGATAGAGATTTCTTTGACCATTTCAGAGGTAACAGGTAAAGAAAACCTCTCCTCATGTATGCAAATTGGCTCCATGTTAGACCCTTCTTTAGCATTTAGTCAGACTTAAACTGAGTCTAATGATCCATCCGAGGTCAAAATTCAGAGCTTTCTCAAGAATTCCTGAGCATATATCTTCCCCTGAGTATGTTTGTGACTTTTTTTTAAAATCTATCTATCTTTATCTATCTATCTATCTATCTATCTATCTATCTATCTATCATCTATCTCTCCAATTCAACAGCTTCTCCATGTATGAGTCATAGACGTTGGCTGCGTTCTTGACAGACATATAATCATTCTCACTCTGCCTTTTCTGAGTCGTTTCTCTGGCATTAACATAAACTCCCATGTGACCTTTTCCAGTTCTTTCATGTATATAGTGTTTTCAAAGCCTTCATTTCAGGAAAAAATTCTTTCTTTTCTAAATTTCTTTTTAATTATTTTTAAAAAATTTTATTTTATATGGATTTGCTTACAAAGTTTGTATACATCGTGTTTCATATTATTCTTCATTCACATTGTATTTCATACACTAATTCCCATTCATTATATTTTATAAAATTAATCACCATTGGACTATGCTCACCATTACCCTGCCTATTCCAGATCCCTGCTAAATCTTCCCCATTTCTTTTACCCCCTCTTTCCACACACCAAATGGGGCAACTCTGTGATTTCACTCTTACCCATTCTCACCCCTCTCCTCGCATCCTGCCCTTCCTTGGATCCTCATGCATGTTTTATTAGTCATCCTTCTAGTTTTACAATAATGATCTTATCCCAAAATCCCTACCTATCAGAGAGATTCACCTCAAAATAACTATGAGATATCATCTCACCACAGTAACAATAGCAAAGTTCAATAGAGCAGCAAACAACACTCACTCACTCACTCACTGCTGATGAGAAAATAAAATGGTTCAACCACTATGGAAGGCAGTTTGGCACTTTCTTAAAAAATTGCAAATAGAAATACCACTTGATCCAGCAATTGCACTGCTGGGAATATACCCCAAATAAACCAGAACAGCCATCCAAGCATATGTACACACTCCCCTGTTTACTGCTGCATTATTCAAAATAGCAAAGAGATGGAAACGACCCAAGTGCCCTTCAACAAATGAATGGATAGAGAAACTATGGCATAGTCACACAATGGAATACTATGCAGCACTGAGAAATAATGACCTTGTAAAACATTACACAATACGGGTGACCCTGGAAGACATTATGTTAAGTGAAATGTTTCGGTCTCAAAAAGACAAATACTGCATAATACCACTATTATGAAGCAGGACTGACATGGGGGTTTGGGAGGAGAATAGGAAAAGAGTGGGTAGATAATGAATATTGTACTGGAACAGATGAGAGAGAGAACTGTTAAAAAGGAATATGTAATTAGGCTTTATATGTAAGACGACAGTCCAGGATAAGAGGTACATTACAAAGAGGACTAAGGGTGGATGACGGGAAGGGGGAGAAGGGAGGAAATTGTCCAATAGTGAATGAATATTTAAAATAGAAGAAAGGGAACTGGGAGAAGAGAAGGTAGAGGAAAGGAGGAAATGTGAAAATGGATGAAAATCCAACTTTTCTATAGATTTTTGTTAAAATCACAATTAAAATAAAAAAATTGTAAAAATAAAATGGTCTTGTGCAGTACTTGTCTTTATGAGACAGAGTTAGTTCATTCAGCATAAATTCTTTTCCTGACCTCTCCTTACAGAGTTTAGGCATAGACTGTATGCCCTAGGTAGCCACCTATGATGACAGCCTTCCAGCATTTCTTATGGTGGAAGTAAGGTCCTTTTTCCCTGGAACCCAAGAGAGGCCAAACCAAAAGTGCTTTTGCCAGTCCTTCAGGCAGGACATATAATCCTATTTTACACATAATCTCTTCTTTCCTTGCAGAGAGAGAGACAAGGTTTCATCCTTGGGAGTACACATTGCCACTTTTCAAGATGGCCACACTGCTCAGAGAAGGGGCTTCTGCTCAGGGAGTTGTTCTGCTGACTCAAAGCGTGTGCATCTGGAGCTGTTTGAACCCATCAGACACTCTGTAAGAGAAAGAGTAGTCTCTTCAAATTGTGATTTCCAGCCTTGGAAACTGGATAAATCAAGGGTCACTGTGAGTCAGTGAGTTTGAATTTGATGCTGATCAGAGCAGGAGTGAGACGTAGAATGTACAAAACCAGTACTTTCTTACCACTTCGATACTGCCCTTATTGTGACTCCTAATGTGCTTTGTTGCTTTTTAGAGTTGAGTATGTGATGTATATAGTCTGTGCTTTTCTGAGTTCTGGCACTTTGGTTCTGCCAGCTTCTCCTGATTTTTTATTTTGTTTGTGGGATTTGTGATGGTGAGTGGGTCTAGTGGCCAATACTGGCATTTCTCTCTGGATCTTCTGGCTGCTTTGTTTGGTGTATCTTTACTCTGCAAATCTAAAACCAAACCTTAATACTCTCACTCATTGAGACAAAGACTCCGTAAACTTTCTGTAAAGGACCAGATTTTGGGCTTCGTACTCTCAGCAGTTGCTGCTTCAACTACTCAGCTGTACCATTGTCCATAAAGGCAGTCTTGGGAATATATAAAGCCATTGCTGTAGCTCTGTGCTAATACACTTATTTTTAAAAATGAGTGGTGCCTAGATTTGGGGATTTGCCAACTTCTTGGTCTCAGCTCTTTCTGTGGGAAGCACTTGCAGCATGATTCACATTAAAGAAAAAAATTCTCTCTCTTTACCTTTATTTGTAATTACAAATATACTTTAGTTTGACATTTGAGCTATTATCACATACCATATTTGATTTAAGGTCATGTATGTTATTTCTTTTGGTCATAGATCTGATAACACACATTAAAGTGACTTTTTTTCCCCCACACAATGATGCTGTGTAATCTTCCTAAACACCTGAAATCAATATTTCTTCATGTCTGACCTTTCCAGATAATGATCTACGTGGGAGAATTGCTCCACAGATACCCATTTCATCCCTATAGGAAATATAAACACTCTAATTAATGAATCTTCTAATTAAATCTTTTCCTGCATCTTGAACTTTAGAGAGACTATAAGGACAGCCAAATAGAAAATGAATCAAGTTTGCATTTTTCTTTCTGATGGAGAATGTCAAGACTCCAAACACAATGTATTTTCAGAAATTTTTCAGGATGTAAAGGGGCCAAACACACTGCGGAACTGAAAACACATTTATGGGGAGGCGGGGAGAATGAGAAATGAATATAAAGACATGGAAAGAGCCACAGGATGATGACCACGAGCTAAATCCACCCCAGGGATGTGCTGTTTGACCTTTGAAGTCATTCTAAACTATTTGAGCACTACTGAAATATTACTGCATTTTACTACAAAAATGAGCTTTCTAGCTTGTCTCTATAAATATTTCTAGCAACCAAGCCAAAAATTCAAGCATGTCTCTGCATGTCAATTCTTATTCATGGAAACCCATGTGTGCAGAAGTAGAAGTGTACTTTACGTCTATGCTTCCTTGGATGCATTAGAACCTCAAACTTTTCAATGAATAACAATTAAGCATTTATACAATCCAGAGACATTTCTAAAAATATTGCTTCCAGATACTCGAATGATAAGGACGTAAGGAACTGAACAGTGGCCAGTTCCTTTGGCTATGTTCTAGATATGGAATGATTGCCTTGTTTTTTACAATCCCATTATTCCCTAATGATACCCAATACAGAAGTAAAATGCTACCTATTATTATCTTTACAGTTTTAAAATCTTTTTTACAGTAATGTTTTTCCTGTATACCATTCCTCATCAAAAACCAGAAATAGTCTTTATTTTTTACATAAAGACTTTAAAAAAGTATGCATATGGAGAAATTGAAAAAGGGCACGGCATTTATGTTGATGCCAGAGAAATAACTCAGGAAAAGGAAGGTGAGAATTTTATACAATTTCAAGAAAACCATCAATGTCAATGAGCTGTACATGTAGAAGCTGTTGAATTGGTGTATATTTTGCTCTATATATTCTATGCAGCATCAAATATATTTTTGAAAAAATAAAAAGCCACAAGTAGACACCTTTCTGATCCTTTCTGCTTTTAGCCATGATCTATCTGATATAAGCAAAGATATCGTTGCTGCCATGGTCTCTTCTAAAACCAGCCTGAATCTCTGGTAGTTCTCTTTCAATATACTGTTCTAGGCACCACCACCCCGTTGTTGTGCACTGTTGAATCTGGCTGTCATAGAAGGAGATTGCCCTTCCTTTTCCAGTGGAGCATCTGGTGGATTTAAACCACACACCTTTGATATTGCATCACAGCTTCTTGCCTTTAGGCCACCAGAGCTTCCCTTGTTCTAGGCATTATTAAATAATCTTCAGAAAGATTTTGCTTGCATGTGCTATTAATGATCTTGTTAAATAATATCTCTTTTTTGTTGGATCACCTTTTTTTGGGAATGGGAACAAATATGGCCCTCCTCTAGGCTGTTGGCCATGTAGCTATTTTCCAAATGTCTTGATGTAGCCTAGTGAGATCACATGTCAATTGATATTTCACCATTTCCTGAGGAAATAATTTTTTTTTCTAATTCCTTCAGTGCAGCTTGGACTTCTTCCTTTATAACCATTAATTTTTTATCATAAGCTACTTCCTGAAACAGTTTCATGTCAGTCAATTCTTTTTTAGTACAGTGACTCTATCTATACCTTCCATCTTCTTTTGATGCTTTCTAGACCATTTGGGATTTTGTCCATGGCACTTCTCAGTATTGCAGCTTGAGGCTTGAATTTATTTTTCAGTGCTTTCAGCTTGAGGGATGTTGAATATGTCCCCCTTTTTTTTTTAACTCCAGCTCTTTTGCACACATTGTTGCAATAGTTTGTTGTGTCTTCTCAAACCGTCCTTTGAAATCTTCCGTTTACTTCCCTCCTTTCAGTAAACTTTCTCTTCCTTTGCCGTCTTGATATTCTAGTGCAATTCTCAGAGTCTCTTGTAACATAATTTTTGGTCTTGTCTTTCTCTCCTGTCTTTGTAATGACCTTTTGCTTTCTTGATGGTGATATTCTTGATGTCATATCACAACTCAATCTGGTCTCAAGACCTCAAATCTGTTCTTGAGATGGTTTTCAAATTCAGGTGGCATAGACTCAAGTTTGTATTTTGGTTCTTGTGGATATGCTTTAATTTGCTGTAATTTGAACTTGCACATAAGTAACTGATGATCCGTTCAACAGTTAGCACCTGGACTGGTTTTGACTGCTAACATCAAGTTTTGCCAGTGATTTTCCCCCCAAATATATACTTATTATGTTTCCTATGTAGTCCATCATGTGGGGTTCATGCACATTGTCACTATTTCTATTTTTTATAAAAGGTATTTGCAATTAATAAGTTGCTGACTGTACAAAATTCAATCAATCAATCAATCTCTGGCCTCATTTACATTACAAAGTCCATACATTCTATCAGTCCTTTTTTTATAACTTTTGTACTCTTGTCACCAATTATTATTAATGTATTTTGACTTCCTATTCAAACAATTTCACCCTGCAGAAGTTGGTAGGAAGCCTCAATTTTTTCTTATTTGGCATTAGTTGTAGGTGCATATACTTGAATAAAATTGTATTAACAATTCTTCCTTGTATATATACATGGATAGTATACTATCACTTACAGCATAGTTTGTGCATATGCTTGCTTGTTCATAGTTTGCTCTTATGAGAACAGTACTTGTCTGTCAGTTTCCTGTACTGGAGTAAACAGCTGTTTCTGTGACATTGAAAGCTGTGCCAATGGTATTTCAATACCATGGGTGACAGGTTTCAGTGGAGCTTCCAGAGTAAGATAGACTAAGAAGAAAGATTGTTCACCTACATCTGAAATAACAGGACTTTAAAAAACCCTGTGAACAATAGAAGAATGTCAGACAATTATATGAGCTACTATTCTGGAAATAAAAGAAATTGAAGAAGGATGCTGTGGCATTCATGGTGAAAAGTACCATTTTAAGAGTTAAACAAAAAGCAGGAGTATAATATTTGAGAAGGAGATCAGGGGAACTCAATGGGAAAAATAATAATCTCTTCTATAAATTGTGCTTAGATAGCTGTAAAGCTGACTCTCTAGAATGAATTTGGACCCCTATCTCACATAACATGCAAAACAAGCTCAAACACATCAGTGATATAAGTATAATAAGAAAAGAAAAAAATTTCTTGAATAAAACATGTACATGAGCTTATTTTTCTTTCTTTTTAAAAAATTTTTATTAAGTTTTATTAATTTTAATGAACATTTACAGAGATTTTGGATTTCCGTTCATTCATTGCTGCAATGACCTCATTTTTCATTTTTGAGTTCTGACCCGGCTCTCAGAAGCTAGTGTCAGAAAAAACAAACAAACAAACAAACAAAAAAAAGAAGCTAGTGTCAGAGAGAGAGAGAGAGAGAAAGTGCCAAGAAGAGGTGGTGGTGATTAGGTGAAAAGCAGAATTTTCAGGAATGATTGAATCCCATTTTTCTTTTGCATTTCTCTTTCTCTTTTCATACAAGAGCAATCTCTGGTGACTTGGCCTGTAATGAGTTGTGCTGCTAACCAAAGGCTGCACTTCTCCAGTGGTTCAAATCCGGCATTGTTGTCTTAGAAGAAAACCAGGCAGCTTCCTCCGTTTTATGATTTATGGTCTAGGGAGCCTAATGGACAGCCATTATGAGCCACATTGGACCCGAAAGCTGGTTACCAGGCAAATGAGAATTTTTTCAGCAAAATGCATGGAAAGAATTTTACTTTTCTATTTCCTCATTGTTCTTTAGGTTTTTAGTTCACTACAATCTGGTGTCTACTGTCCTGATTCTGAAATTATTTTAGTTACTGGCATAAACAACTGGGTTTGATCAAGTTCCATGAACATGTTCTAGATTTTATCTTAACTGTTCTCTATTCAGCATGTATTACTCTCTTCCAGTTGTTGAAACTTTCTCTTCCCTTGACTCCAAAGATGTTGTTGTTATATGCTTGCTGATGTTGTTGGGTTGCTTGCGACTCATAGCGACCCTATGTACAAAAGCTCTGAACCCTGCTCTGTCCTGAGCCAGTCTAACTGACTCCAACACACTTAACCCCCATTGCCCTACTTATTGTATCAATCCATCTCATTCAGGGTCTTCCTCTCCTGCGTTGTTCCTCCACCCTTCTGAGCATGATATCCTTCTCCAAGGAGTGGTCTCTCCTGGTCATGTGCCCAAAATGTGTGAGATGGAGTGTCAAAATCCTAGCCTCTAAGGAGAAACTGAGTTTCGCTGTCTCTAAGACAGACCTATTTGTTTTCTTGGTGGTCCATGGTATGTTCAAGACTCTTCTCCAACATCACAACTCAAAGGCATCGATTCTCCTTCTGTCATTCTTAGTCATTGTCCAGCTTTCTGATGCTTAGCAAGTAATTGCAAAGACCATGGCCTGGATAGTAAAAACAACCAACCAACCAACCAACCAAACAAACAAAAACCTCCTGGTTTACATCTACATTTTCAATGATACTATTACCTTTTAATATTGGTGTTTTCCAGGATTCTATTCTCATTCATTTTCCTTTTCATTTTCTTTTATTCCCTTTGTTAGACTGACTTTTTAAAAAACTTCATTTACCTTTATCGTATTTTCTGCCATTATAATGATGATTTCCAAGTATTTATCTACAACTTCACTTTTTCAATTGATACTGATTTGTATAACCTCTAGATACATAGGTACAATACTGCTAAAATTATTTTTAATGCATGTATCCAACCTTATGGCTTGTTCACCCTATCATACTGCCTGTTTCACTAACTGCTACCACCAATTGCACAAATACCTCACTATAGAAAAGAGTTATTTTTATAGGATTGAAATAACCTCATGTTCTAAATCCCTGACTCTCATCTTAATTTCCTTTAGTTCTTCTTACACAAAGCTACCAAAGGAATGAAACATGCAAGTCTGAGTAAAAGTTAGTCCATGGACTCTTATTTCCTTTGAGATAATATCCTAAGATGTTAAAGATGTATTGATTCAAAATGGCAATGAGTGTGATAAGAGTTGGTGGAGTGGAGTAACCAAATAGGCACTGATGCAGAACAGAACCAATGATTAAAAGTCATCAGAGATTTCCATCTAAGTAAGATTTGTTTTGTTCTCTAGAGAACTCAGCCTAAGACAGAGGTATTGTAGAACAGAGTAGAACTCTCTCATCAGATTTTTAATACTATTAATCTTTATAGAATTGAACTGCTGCACTTTTCTCCTGAGGAGGGTCTGGTGGGTTTGAACTGCTGACCTTTCAGATTGCAACTGAGGGCTGTGACCACAGCATCACCAGAGAACCTCATTTAACTCGAGTAAAGCCTTAAAAGTGCTTCCAAATGACACTATTCTGAAGCAGGCCCTGCTGCTCATCTGAACACTTATTTCTTGCTACTCATCACTCTAATTCCTCAATATACATTCTATATTCCAACCACACAAAACTACTTGAATCTCTTCAAAGGGCCTAGTTTATAGTGTGTTTCTTAGCACGTTCTAATTGTTCTTATGGTTCCTCCCCTATAAATTGCTTAGTTCTTAGTTCATATTTATACATTCTGATCATTTGCACCTTCCTTAATAAGACTTTTTTTATAATTAGGCATTTTATTCTAACTTTCTTTTTTAATTTTTTTTACTTTAGTTTGTTTATTTT
>NW_006400080.1:430712-462807 GCF_000299155.1 Elephantulus edwardii | reverse complement strand
ACCTCCCCAAACCCCACCCCCTACCCCCAAATATAATCCGCTCTGCAATCCTCATTGCGTACTCCTACGAATAAGACTTTTTTGACAAGCTCTGGTGGTGTAATCTAGAGGGTATTGAGCTCCTAACCAAAAGACTGAATCTCTGATGTTTCGAATCCACTGGCCCCTCCAAGGGAGAAACACAGGCAGTCTTCTAGTTTGCATCAGAAATGATTCTGTGGCAGTGAGTTTGAGTTAACAAGACTGTTTAGATAAATCCTGAGCATATATCTCTCATCACATGGAACGGTGTAATTTACAATTATACTTTTTAGGAATTTAGGGATGACTCACTTTAGATCTAAAACTATACACAGTTCCCTAGGCAGCACATTTTATCTGTTTTCTGTACAGAAGTTCCAGACATACCCTTCATGTTGAAATTCTTGGATGGAGGAAACAGAAGTCTCTGAAAAGAAGGCATGGATTAGTGATAACTAAGACTGAGTCTAGCGCTGTAAGTTTAAATTTTTTCCCACTTACAGTTATTGCATTTTCTCTAACTTCCTCTAAAGGAGGCATGATGTCATAAGAATTATCCCATCAACCTTTTTTACAGAGGATGAAGTGGGAGCCACCAAGAGTGTGTAAGTACCTGGGAGGTACTCACTGAGGCAGCTGTAGCACCTGACCCGGAAGTCATAGCTCCTGATGCTTCTGAAGTGCAGAGAAGTCAAGCAGAGTCGTGGAAAGCAGGAGTACTTCTAGCCAACTCCCTGGAACACCGGCCTCATTAGCACTCCTGATACAGTCTAATTGCTTCTGCCCTTCTGTTGCTTTCAAGTCCTTTTGGAGTCTGCTTTCCAGGATGGAGGTAGAAATGCGAGGGAAATCACCTGAAAGGAGTTAATTGCATTTGCTTCTCTAATTACTTTCTTTTTTTCAAGGGCAATGGACTAATTACTAAGACTCTAACCACATGTTAGATTCCCTGGGTAAAAGGCAGCTTCCTTTGGCTCAATCATGCCGTGTTAACGACGCTCATCACTCCCAGAACACTACTAAAATAATTGTCTCTGAGCAGGTTGCTCTATAGAAATATTCAGAGAGCATAAAACATTAAGCCCCGGATTGCGTATTAAAGAATTTTTCCAAACTGTAAAATTACAGAGCAAGAAAATAAATACATTAATTAAAAACTTACCTTTAGTCATCCCAGAACTACACTCAAAATGCTCCAGAAGTAGCAATTTAAAGAGTTAGACGACACCACTCTTCTCTGTGCCTCTAGTACCAAATAAAATTGTTCATATTTACTCTGCAGTAAAAGCTTCATTTCTTTAAAGCAATAAAGGGAGTTTTAATCAACCCCAAATTGACTTCAGGTCAACCAGCGCAGGAGGCAATGTTGCCAGACGAATCTGAGACACACACACACACACACACACACACACACACACACACACACACACAGAGTCAGAATCTGGGTGAGAGAACACAAGTTCTAAACTCTGAAGATCAGCTAGGAGTACTTTAAATCAGGAGAAAATGAGATCCACTTAAGCAAATCCTTTTTTCCCCCTAGTACATGTTCCCCATCTTATTTTTATCTTATATTAATTTGCACACAAAATTTGTATACGTTGTGTTAGGGAAAGTGTTTTCAAATTAGAGACCTGTCTGGTAGTCCCTTAGAGGAAGGGCAGATCAATGGGCTCAATCTCTACCATTTTTTATTCAGAAGGGTGAGGATAAGAGAATATATATATATATATATTTCTAACAGATTCTTAAGGAACCCTGGTAGCATAGTGTATGTCATGCTAACTGTGAGGTTGGTGATTTGAATCTACCAGTTGCTCCAAGGGAGAAAGCTGGGAAATTTCTTCCCATGAAAATTTACAGCATTCAAATCCCCACAAAGAGCTGCCATGCATTGGAACTGATGAAGTGGCAGTGGATTTGGGGAAAGTTTGGTGGCATAACTCACAGTGAGTTGTACTGCTTATGCAAAGGCTGTGTGCCTTCATTGGGCTGAATCCACCAGTGGCTCTCTGGTTTCAGAAACCAGATGAAGAGTTACTATGAGATAGAACTAAGTTGACAGCTGTGAATTAGAGGGGATTTATAGTTTTGGTTTTAACAGGTTTTCATGTATTGCTGATACTGTTGATCTAAAGACAACTCTTAACAACCACTGATTTATGTTGGAGGTGGTACCAGGGTTAAAGCGAACTATATTGAATGGATATTTACCTCAATGTTTTCTCCATCTATCATGATGTTGCCTATAGGTCAAATAGTAAGCATTTTTGTTTCCTTGGCATTGACATGCAATCTATAGTTAAGGTCATATTCTTTGATCTTCTGCAGCAAGTGCTTCAAGTCCTTACTTTTAGTAAGCAATGTTGTGTCATTGGCATAACATAGGTTATTGATGAGTCTTTCTACAATCCTGATACCATATTCTTCTTCATTAAGTGCAACTTCTTGAGTAATTTGCTCAGTATACAGATTCACTCGGTATGGAGAGAGGATACAACTTTGACACAACTATTGGGAGGACACACACCTTTCTTAATTTTAAACCATGCAGTGCTGCCTTCTTCTGTTTACACAAAAGTATCTTGGTCTAGGTATAGGTTTCACGTGAGCATAATTAAGTGTTCTGTGATCCTATTCTTTTCAGTGTTAGCCATAGTTTGTTATGATCCACACAGCCTTTGCATAGCCAAAGCATAAGTAGACATTCTTCTGGTATTCTTTGCTTTCAGCTGGGATATATACGACATTAGCAATGATATCTGTGGTGCCACAGCCTCTTCTAAATCTGAATTGAACTTCTGGAAGTCCTAAGTACTGTCGCAGCCATTTAAAAAATGAACTTTGTTAGTGTTTTGCTTGCATACGATATTAATGATTGCTTAATTATTCCCATATTCTATTGAATTTCCTTTTTTGAGAATAGAAACAAATATGGATCTTTTCCAGTCAGTTGGCCAGGAAGATGAAAAGAGTGAAACTGTCAACAATTTTATCTTACTTAGATCCACAGTCAACACGCTTGGTACTGGCAGTCAGGAGATCAGGAGACATACTGTGCTGGGAAAGTCTGCAGTCAGGGACCTCTGCAAATTATTTAGAAACAGTGATATCAGTGTGAGGACTAAGCTGTCCATGATTCAGGCCATGATCTTTTCAAATGGCTTCCTATTCATCTGAGAACTAGACAATAAAGATGAAGAAGAATTGATATCTTTGACTTGTGGTGTTGGAGATGAGTACTGAATATCCTGTGGACTGTCAAAAGGACAAACAGAGAGAGATGCCTTGGAAGAAGGTGCAGTCAGAGAGCTCCTTGGTGGCAAAGATGACAAAGCTTCACCTCAGACACTTTGAGCATTTTGCTAGGAGAGGCTCTTCCTTGGAGAAGGACGTCATCCTGGAAAGGTGAAGGATCAGATAAAGAGAAGAAGATCCTCAACCAGATGTATTGACATAGTGACTGTAGCAATACGTTTCAGTATATCAGAGATGTTGAGGATGGCACGAGATAGAGAGGGTTCAGATCTGTTGTTCATAGCATTGCTATGAGATGTGCTCAAGTGGATGGCACTTAATAACAACCATCACCACCACATTTATCTCAATATCCCTTCCTTAGATGAAGGGTCTTCTATATTCCAGAATCAGATTTCCAACTTTATTTCTTGCCCAACTTCCATCTTTCATTTTCTCCTTAGACTTACCACATTGTATACATTGTTGTTAGTACTCAAGCAAAATATTTTTTCTAAACAACAGGAAAAAAAGGTGATATCAGAAGTTATTAAGTGTATTTTTACTTAATAAACACAACTTATTGGCTCACTTGAGAGAAAATCCAGGTGTAGGGATTGTTTGACTTGATTACGTTACCAAGTCTGATGATGCCACCAAGGGTCCATGTATATCAGCTCTCTGCTTCTGCTCCGCAAGCCATCACCTCAGCTTTCTCCTCAGGCTGGGTCCCCTTGGGGTTCCAGGATGGCTATCAAGCTTCCATGTTGTTTGTTCACAGTCATCGACTCTTCCTGTTATGTTCTTCAAAACAAAAAGAAATCCCCTAAAGCCTCTGTGGTAGACTCTAGTATGTTTCTTTCTCCAAAATTAGGCCACAAGCTTTATATTTGGATTCAGTGCCTGACAAGGAAGATGGATTAATTCTCAGGAATTCAGGCTCACACTTTATCAGAACAGGGTTCAATTCTCTTGAGGACTATTATATGCAAACGTGAAAGATAGACACCTTCACAGTTGCTGGTATTCTCCAGAGAAGAAATTGAGAAATGTGTGCTTGGTAGCAATTAACAGTGTCTACTACCCTTTCCTGTTCTGAAATGAGATGATTTTATAAAATGATAAAGGTATGGAAACAGATTATTTGTACATTGTAAAGACTTGAGGTTTTCCAAGGGTCAGACTGAGTAGAGTTCATAAGACAATGGGAAAGGGGTGATGACAGTTTGAGCCAAGGAAAAATAACCAGGTTTGGTATTAGATACATTTTTACTTGAAGTTCAGGTCTGTTTGTTATTCATTAAGAATGGAGTCTTAATTATTTCTTAACTGTGTCCTATTTCCAATGGAGCTAATAACAAGCATTCAGGGTTGACAAGATTGCAAAGTGTGGGTACAGAAGAATTGGCTTGCAAGAGGGTCTCAGTTGTAACTGTGGTCATTGGTAAAAAGTGAGTTAGTTAGTTAACCCTGACCATGCTCCCCAGGTTGTGCCAAAATGTCTGCAGGACAACTGGACAACAACCTGGGCAATTGACTGGAAGAGATGCATATTTCTTCTCATTTTAAAAAAAGATGACCCAACAGAATGTGGAAACTTTCAAACAGTATCATTAATATCACATGCAAGCAGTATCTTGCTGAAAATGAACCAAAAACAACTGGAACAAAGAACTGCCAGATGTGCAGGCCAGAATTGGAAGAGGCTGTAGCACTGGAGTCATTATAGCCAATGTTAGGTGGATCTTAAGCCCAGCACAGAGAATACCAGAGGATTGTCTAGCTGTGTTTCATTGACTATGCAAAGATGTTTGACTGTGTGGATCAAAACAAACTGTGGCTAACTCTGAAAAGAATGCAAATCCAGAGCATTTGAATGTGCTTATGCAAAACCTATACTTAGATCAGGAGGTAGTCATCAGAACAGAGTAAGGAAACAGTACATGGTTCAAAATCAGGAAAGGTGTATACCTGGGAGGCATCCTATCTCTACACCTTTTAAATCTATATGCAGAACAGATTATCTGGGAGGCTGAACTTTATGAAGAGGAACGTAGCATCAGGATTGGAGGAAGACTCATCAAAAATCTGCGTTATGCAGATGATATAACCTTACTTGCTGAAACTGAGGAGGACCTGAAGCATTTGCTTTTAGAAGTCAAGGACTACAGCCTTCAATATGGATTAAAGTTCAAAATCAAGAAAACAAAGTTTCTCACCACTGGGTCAACATTATGAGAGCATCATGATAAGACAGTTAAGAGGCTGAGATTGTTAACAGTTTCAGCTTGCTTGGTTCCACAATCAACACTCTTGGTACCAGAAGTCAGGAAATCAAAAGACGAACTCCATTGGAAAGATTTGCTGTCAAGAAACTCTCCGAAGTATTGAAAAGAAACAATATCAATAAGTTAAGATGTGTCTTATCCAGGATATGGTCTTTGTAATTACTTGCTCTACAGGAGAGAGAGCTGTACAATGACTAAGGATGATAGAAGAATTGATGTTTTTTAGTTGTGGTGCTGGAGAAGGGTATTGAATATACCATGGACTCCTAAGAGAACAAACAGGTTTGTCCTGGAGAAGGTGAAACCAGGCTGCTTCTTGGAAACAAGGATTTTGAAGCTCCATCTGACATAGTTGGGCATGTTGCAAGGAGGGATCGGTCCTTGGAAAGGGACATCACGTTGGGAGTGTAGAAGAACAGCACAAGAGAGGAAGACCCTGGATGAGATGAACTGGCTCAGTGACTGGGGTTATGGGCATAAGTGTGTCAGAGATGATGAAATTGGCTCAGGATAGAACAAGGTTCAGAGCTGTTGTACATAGGGTTTGCTATGAGTCAGAGTGGATTTGATGCCCCATATCAACATACACACATACATGACATATATATATACACACACACACACACACACAGACCCATACACAGACTGATCTGTAGTTTTGATTGTTTTTTCTCAGGTTGCCTCCTTTTTCTTACCATTTTAAAATTCTCTCCTGGGACTAATTATTCTTTGTATATTACATTCTAATTTTGTGAGTGTAGGCAAAGATGGTGATAGGACACATCCCTGGCATACACTCTTCCCGATTTTAAACCATGCAGTGTTTCCTTGCTCTGTTCTGACGACTGCATCCTGGCCCAAGTGTTGTTATTATGTGCTGGCTGTTGAGTCACTTGTGATTTATAGCGATCCTATGTACAACGGCCCTAAACCCTGCCCTATCTATCCTGTGCCAATCTCACTGTCTCTGACACACCTACCCTCATAACCCCAGTCACTGAATCAATCAACCTCATCGAGGGTCTTCTCCCATGCTGTCCCTCCACCCTCCCAAGCATGACATCGAAGCTTCAGAATCCTTGCCTCCAAGGAGCAGCCTCGTTTCACCCTCTCCATGATGAACTTGTTTGTTTTCATAGCAGTCCCTGGTATATTCAATACTCTTCTCCAACACCACATCTCAAAGTCATCAATTCTCCTTCTGTCAGCCCTAGTCATTGTCCAACTCTCTGACGCATAACAAGTGATTGCAAAGACCATGGCCTGTATCACGTGCATCTTAGTCTTCAGACTGACATCATTGCTCTTCAGTACTTTGGAGAGGTCTCTGACAGAAGACTTTCCCAAAGCAATATGTCTTTTAATTTCTTGGCTAAGTATAGATTTTGTGTAAGCACAATCAAGTGTTCTGGAATTCCCATTCTTCTTAGAGTTCGTCACAGTTTATTGTGATCAACACAGTCAAATGCCTTTGCATAGTCAATAAAACACAGATAGACATTCCTCTGGTCCTCTCTGCTTTCAGCCATATCCCTAGTACTACAGCCTCTTCTAAACCCAGCTTGCACATCTGGAAGTTCTCTGTTGATGTGCTGTTCCAGTTGTTTCTGGATAATTTTCAGCATACTCTTGTTTGTATGTAATATTAATGATATTATTTGATGATTTCTGCATTCTGTCAGGTCAACTTTCTTTGCAATAGGCAGAAATAAGGATCTCTTCCAGTCAGTTGGCCAGGTGGTTGTCCTCCAAATTTCTTGGCACAGGTTGGTGAGCGCATTCATGGCAGCATCTGTTGAAATATGTCACTTGGTATGCCGTCAATTCTTGGGGCCTTGTTTTGTGCCCATTCCTCAGAGCAGCTTGAATTTCTTCCTTTCTTTATTTATCACCACAGGTTCTTGCTCATACATTGTTTCATGAAATTCTCTATGTCAGCCAATTCTTTTTGGTGGAGTGCCTCTGTATAGTCCTTCCATCTTCTTTTAATGCTTCCTGGATCATTTAATATTCTTCCCAGAGCATCCTTAAGTATTGAAACTTGAGGCTTGAATTTGTTCTTCAGTTTCTTTAGCTTAAGAAATGCTGAGCAAGTTGAGCTCTTCTGATTTTCTGACTCCAGCTCTTCACACATTTCATTATAACACTTTGCTTTGTCTTCTTGCACTGCCCTTTGATATCTTCTGTTCAGCTCCTTAATTTCTTGATTTCTTCCCTTTACTGTGGCTTCTCGGCACTCTAGTGCAATTTTAAGAGTCTCATCTGACATCCATCTTGGTCTTTTATTTCTCCTCTATCTTTGTAATGATCTTTTTCTATCACCATACTTTTTCAATCTATATGCAGAGCAGATCAGGGAGGCCGGGCTCTATGAGGAGGAATGTGGCATCAGGATTGGAGGAAGACTCACCAACAACCTGCATTATGCAAATGACATAACCTTGCTTGCTGAAACTGAGGAGGACATGAAGCATTTGCTGCAGAAGGTCAAGAACTGCAGCCTTCAATATGTTGAAGTTCAACATCAAGCAAACAAATATTCTCACCACTGGGTCATTTTGCAGCATCATGATAGATGGTGAAGAGATTTAGATTGTTAACAGCTTTAATTTGCTTGGCTCCACAATCAACATTCATGATACCAGCAGCCAGGAAATCAAAAGACAAATTATATTGGGCAAGTCGGGGACATCTCTAGAGTATTGAAGAGCAACAATGTCTGTCTGGATACTAAGGTGCACTTGATCCAGGCAGGCCATGGTCTTCACAATTACATGCTATACATTAGAAAACTGGACAATGACTAGGGATGATAGAAGGAGAATTGATGATTTTGAGCTGTTGTGCTGGAGAAAAGTATTGAATATACCATGGACTGCTAGAGGAACAAACAAGTTCATCATAGAGCAGGTGAAACCAGGATGCTCCTTGGAAGCAAGGATTCTGAAGCTTCATCTGACATATTTTGGGCAGGTTGCAAGTAGGGACCAGTCCTTGGCAAGGGATATTATGATTGGGAGGGTGGAGGGACATTGCAAGAGAGGAAGACTCTGGATGAGATGGATTGACTCAGTGACTGGGGTAATGGCAGTAGGTGTGTCAAAGATAATAAGGTTGGCTCAAGATAGAGCAGGATTGAGAGCTGTTGTACAGAGGTACTATGAGTTGCAGGGGACTCGGTGGCACATAACAACAACAGGCAAAGATGATTAAGCTTCATCTCAGATAATTTGGGTGTGTTGCTAGGGGAAATTATACCTTGGAGAGGGATATCATGCTTGGAAAGGTGGTGGAGGGGTGGCAAAAGAGAAGACCCTCAATCTGGTGACTGTGGCAATGGCCTTGAGTATGTCAGAGATTGTGAGGTTGGCATGGGATAAGACAGGGCTCAGAATGATTGTTCATAGAGTCAGACTCAACTCAATAGCACCTAACAACAACAACAACAACAACTATATATTGAGAATTAAAATCACAATAGCAAAATTTGAATGATCTTAATTTAACCAAAACCTAGTTGCGATGAAGTTGATTCTGACTCACATCAGGGTAGGACTGTAGGGTTTTAATAGTTTGGTTTTTTTGTGTGGCTTTTTAAAAAAATTATTGTTATTGTACTAGCTTATTTACAAAATTAAAATACATTGTTTTCCAGACCAGATTCTTCCAATTTCCCTCACTCCCCTATTGAATTGTACAACCCATTATCACCCCCATCCTCATTCCTCTGCTTCCACCCCCTCCCCCTTGGACCCTCATATCCTCATATTCATACTGCAATTGTGGTTTTGTAGGGTTTATATTTTTAATTTTTATTGTATTATTTTTATGTGTACCATCAAATCAGATCTGACTGGTACATGAGGAGATTGCCTCCTCCTTCTCCAGCAGAGCATCTGGTGGATTTGAACCATGTACCTCTGGGATTGCAGTGCAGCATCTTGCCACTAGGCCACCAGAGCTCCCTAGTTTGTTTTTTAAAAAGAGATCACCAGTTCTTTCTTTAGAGGGTGGGCTTGAACCTCCAACCTTTAGGTTTTCAGCTGAGTGTATTGATTATTTGCACCTCTCAGAGACTTATTTCAATGTAGGGAAATAGAAAAGATCCAGGAAATTTCAAACTGATAAGCTTCATCTTGACTCTTAGAAAAAAAATCTGTATTTGATTATGAAACAATATTGAGAAAAGCAAGTGTACTTGATCTTCGTTTTAGATATGGTGATCAAATTAGCACATGTGAAGTTCATGTTCCCTAAGGCGTGTGGTGGGTACTTCTCACGGGATAACTCTGTGTGACATATGGGCTGCTTGCTGTCACTCTTTGTTCGCTCACAGAGAATGCCTTTTGTATCTTTATAAGGCAGGACATATTCTCTGCCCACTCTTTCCCACTGTCTGCTCTTCCGCTGATCCATTCTGGTATCATGCTCATCCTGGGGCTCTTTTGCACCCCACCTCTCCAACTCATCTCTGCTTCTCTCCTTTTACCTTTCTGCCTGAACCTTGGCCCCTACCATGTCTGCCCCCTCAGCTTCATCTCTCAAATGTATTGATTCTTCTTTGGTCAACTTATTTATTGCCCAATTTTCAAAAACATATAAAACAATTGCAAGTTAAACATAGGGTTGCACAATTCAATGGGGAGGTGAAGGAAATGAGAAAGATCTTTTGTGAAAAACTATGTCATATATATATATATATATATATATATATATAGTTGTCGTTGTTATTGTTGTTGTGTACAGTCGAGTTAGAACCAACCCATAGCGGACCCTACCCACAGTTAATCACATGGGAGGAGATTGCCCATCCTTTATATATATTTTGTTATAGACGACTCAGCGATCCTATGAATGAAAGACCTGAACACTTGTATAACTTTCCTTGTTTCTTCAAGTTCATAGAGTTTCCGGAGACAAACTATTTTGGAAGTGGATGCCACTCCTGCTTCCAGGCTTGTTTGAATCAGCTAACTCTACCATATACTGTCCATCATGGGTACCATTATTGCATTTGATACATCAGTATCTCAGTGTTCAGCATCACAGCAACCACAAGTTACCTCTGGACAGGAAGTAGATCAGGGCTATACCCCCTACAAGAATGTTTCACCAATAACATTTAAAACCTGAAGGCCGCAGGTTAAAATCACCCACCTTTGCCTTGATAGCATAGCTTTCTCTCTGGTAGGCCAACAGAGCGCCCTCATTGTTGTTGTTGTTAGTTGCTGTTGAGTTGTAGATGACCCATAGCAACCTTATGAATGAAAGACCTGAACACTTGTATAACTTTCATTCTTTCTCCACATTCATAGAGCTTCCAGAGGCAAGTTATTTCAGAATATTCACCAATTCAATATTTTCTTTTCACATGTACATTTCAGTGGCACCAACTACATTAACACGATCTCCAAATTTTCCATCATCATGAACAATGACTCCACCTTTCCTTACTCCCACTGACTCTGGAAGCTGCTAGTCAACTTTGGTCTTCATTCATTTGACTATTCTTGGTATTTCGTGTAAGATTTTAATCTTGGTCTCTGTAGTATGAAGTGTGTGACAGGCCTCCCAAACAAAGCAATGCAAAAGTGAAAGCCTGTTTTATAGCGTTTGCTGATTTCTGTAGCGTAAATACTCTTACTGTGACTGGTTTCAAGCTAATGCTGTGACAATGCTGAACGTGGATTTGGGAAAGAGGTTCACATCCCCCAGTCAGTGTTCCTCAGCTGGTGCAAGTGATTTGCAATGCTCCATTGCCTCTTTTGGTCTCTATTTAATTTATGTGATCCTCAGGGCTTTGTCTGTTTGTTTGTTCTAGGAAAGACAGTGTTATTTGCTTCATAAAATTGTAAGTGGATTAAACAACAGAACGTGCAGCAGATTGGACTGGTATCCTCACTCTGAGGACTCTTTTGCCCTTTGAAGGACTAATTGTTAATGGCTGTTTGGGACAGGTAAGCAAGGTTTACCCTTCTATAGATAGATATCCTTCAATAGAGTCAGGGGTGGCCTGCAGAACAGTGGATTACTTAAAATACTCCTTTTAACCATAACCTTCGTGATTCCCACAAATGGTGGCCCTATATATTCACACCTACCAGCTTCTCCATAGGAGAAGGATGTGAAATCTCCTCTCATGCGAATCAGTACCTCTGCAAACCCACTGGAAAGTCAGTTATGGATCAATTCTGACTTCATGGTACTTAACAACATGAGTAAAACAACACAGAAGAAGGAGATTGGCAAGAGACATTTGAAGAGAGCTGGGTGCCTTCAAGCAGATTTGCTGGCAGAGTGTGTTATCTCTGGCACTTATCAACAGAGCTGACAAAGCCTTAAAATAATTACCCGAGCCAGGCAGTGGCCAGGCAAGTCTAACGTGCCTGAGGCCAAGAGCACTGTGCTTGTGGACCAACTGAGAAGAAGTTGTTCTAATTGAAGAGATGTACCCCATGTTGTAACTTCTCTAATCTGTCATGTGATTGTGAGTATGGTGTGCGAAATCCATGTAGTCGTCACGACTATGTTGTTCAACTCAGAAGAGAAGTAGAGGAATCTGTCCTGGGAGACTGATATTTAATAATTATTCTCCTAGGGGAGCTCTGGTGGCCTAGTGGCAAGAAGCTGCACTGCAATCCCAGAGGTACATGGTTCGAATCCACCAGATGCTCTGCTGGGAAAGGAGGGACAATCTCCTCCAGTACCAGTCAGATCTGATTTGACGGTACACGCGCACACACACACACACACACACATAATAATAAAATAAAATTAAAAAAATAATTATTCTCCTTTCTACTCATGAAGTTACAGGAGCTCAGGCATCTCCATTGCCATGTTATTTTTACAGAGTCAATAATCAAATTTACTTCTTAAAATTGTTAGATGAAGTAACATTTTAAATGAGAACAGTTCCTTGCATGTGCTTTTTCTCCTCAAATCCATTGTTAGAGAAATGAACTGAAAGCTAATTTGAGACATCGTTGTTGTGTGCCATCAACTCAGAACTAACCCATAGTTGACCCTCCAGTGGGTTTTCAGAGGCAGTAATTTGCACTGGAAGAGATTGCCCGTCCTTTTCCAGTGGAGCAGCTAGTGGATTTGAACTGCATGCCTTATATATTGCAGCTTAGCTTCTTACCACATTTTTTTGGGTGGCCTGACAAACATCAGAAAATTATATTCATGGTTTTAAAAATATCAAAGGCATGATGTCTTATAAAGTTTGACACAAGGCCTCATTTATTTAAAGGTAGAATATTTGCCTTCTATGCCGGAGACTTAGATTTGATTTTCAGTTAATGCCCCTCACTCCCAAACACTTCCTGTCTGTCTGTGAATGCTTGTGTGCTGCTTTGATGCTGAACTAGTTTCATTGGTGCTACACGTTTAAAATGAGTGAGGAAAAAAAATACTTGATGGCCTTCTCAAAATTTCCCAATTAAAAAAATTTATTTTCAATAATCTGGTCCACAACAAATCTTGCAGATGACGCAGCACCAAGAAATTTTGTAAATTATTATTTCACTGGGGAAGTCTACTGTGAGGGACATCTCCAGAGTACTGAACAGCAATGACGTCAGTTTGGAGACTAAGGTGTGCTTGATCCTGGCCATAGTCTTTGCAATCACTTGCTATGTGTCAGGAAGCTGAAAAATGACTAGAGATGACAGGAGGAAAATGTATGCCTTTGAGCTTTGGTGCTGGAGAATAGTATTGAATATGCTATGGACTGCTAGAAGAACAGATTCAACCTAGAGAGGGTAAAACCAGGCTGCTCCTTGGAGGCAAGGATTCTGGTGTACTTTGGGCATGTTGCAAGTAGGGACCAGTCCTTGGAGAGGGACATCATGGTTGGGAGGGTGGAGGAGGAACAGTGCAAGAGAAGACCTTGGATTTTAAAAAGGATTGGCTCAGTAACTGGGGTAATGAGGGTAGGTGTGTCAGAGACAAAAAGGTTGGCACAGGATAGAGCAGGTTTCAGGGTTATTGTACATAGGGTTACTATGAGTTCCATGGGACTCAACGGCGTATAACAACAACAACATGCACGGTATCACTGTGAATCAGAGCTGACTATATAGTAATCAAAACTAGCAAAGTTTAATAAACTTAGTGCTGAGAAGAAGTCACAGAGACACAGCCTTAAATCTCACGTGGCCTGTTTTTGGTAGAATGCCAAAGGACTGAAAGTTGATAGGACTAACTACAGCATCTCTTTGATGTTCAGTGGTTTTAGTTTGTAGCTCTCATCCTTAAAATGACCAAGGGGCTGAGAAAGCCAAACATATGAGGTGAAGAAAGAGAGTAAAGCAAAAAGCAGAGCTTGTTCTGTACTGACCCACGGAAGAACTGACAGCTTTCCAAGATACACATAGGAAGGCAAAGAACGACTCTACACACTGTTCTGATCAACCATGAATCAATAGATTCTGAGACCAAGAGAGGCAACAAAGGAAGCCCATGTAGCCAGAATGCTCCTTAGAAGTAAGCACGGTGAAACTTTGTCTCATGTACATGGAGCATGTTATCATGATGGGGCCCAAAGAAACACAATGTACAGTAATATTATGGAAAAGAAGAAACCTCAGTGAGATGGATTGATTGGTACAGCGGCTGTAACAATGAATTTAAGCACCACAGAAATTGTGAGGAAGCTACAAAAGTGGACAGTGTTTCATTCTTTTGCACACAAGAGTCATGGGTCAGAGTTGTCATTAGTCAGAGCTAAGTTGGCAGTACCTAACAAGGATGAAATGATAACCACGTTGTGACTTTGGTTTGTAGTTCTCTGATTATTAACAATGTCGAGCACCTTTACATGTGCATATTAGTCATGGCAAGTCAGAGGCCACAGAAGAGAAGCTGCAGTTCACAGGTGCTCCACGCCAGCAAGAAGGTACACCGTGGAGGCTACAGACCCCCCCAGTTGCAAGAGGGTACAGCCAGAATGCTCTTTGGAGACAAGAATAATGAGGCTTCACCTAACATATTTTGGGCATGTTGCTAGGAGGTGCTATTCCTTGGAGAAGGACATGATATTGGGAACGGTGGTGGGTTGGCGAAGGAGAGGCAGACCCTCAACCAGGTGGATTGACATGGTAACTGCTGCAATGGGCTTTTGTGTGTCAGGAAGTGTGAGGATGGCGCAGGATAGGACTGGTTTCAGATCTTTTGTTCGTAGGGTCACTATGAGTCATACTCGACTTGATGGCACCTAACAACAACGACATTAGTTATGGCAATATGATGTGCAATGTACCTATAAGGTTGAAACCAAAGGGATTCCATTTTACTGACATTCTGACTCTATCTGAATAGTCCCTGTAGACATTATATTTCAGCAACCAAAGGACAAATATTGCATAATGCCACTGTTATAAAACAGGACTGACATGCAGGTTGGGGGAAAACTAAGAAAAGAAAGAATAAGTAATGAACTCTGCATTGAAATAGATGAGAGAGAGAGAATTGTTTAAAAGGAATATATAATTAGACATTATTTGCATGACAACAGTCCTGAATAAGAGGTGCATAGCAAAGTGGACCGGGGTGGGGGGGGATTGTACAACAATGAAACAATTTTTTTAAGAGAAAAGTGAACTGGGGGAGGGGGTAGGGAGGAAAATGTGCAACAATGAATTAGTGGAAACCCAAGTTTTCTGTAAACTTTTGTTAAAATAGTAATAATTTTTTAATAAATGGTAGTTCCTTTTGTGACTGAGATATTTCACTCAGCATAACATCCTCCATGGTTATCCATTTTGCATAATAGTTCATGAGTTCCTTGTTTTTCAGTGGCGCATAGTATTCCATCGTGTGAATATACCAGCGCTTCTCTGACATCAGTGCTGAGGGAAGACAGAAAAGGAGGGGAGGAATGATGTATATTGCATTAAAACAGATGAGGGAGAGAACTATTTAAAAAGGACATAAGAATGGTTATTCTTGTCATTACAGAAGTCCAGAGTGAAGGCTGCATAGTGCAGTGGACTTCGGGGGCGGGGGGAACGACAGCATAACAATGAAAGATCATTTCTTTTTCTTTAAAGGAGAAGAGTGAATTGGGGGGAGAGGGGTGGGCAGGGGAAAAGTGCAACAATGAATGACTGGAAATCCTAAATCTCTGTAAATTTTCATAAAAATTAATTAAAAAGAAAAGTTGTCCCTGCGTTCCAAGAAATAGCAAATAAACTGATTAATGTTTACCTCTAAACACAATTTTATGACTTACTCCAGGAGATAAAATAAGGAGTGCTGAAATAATGGAAAATGGCCCCAGGCCCTTGAAACTGCTGTGACTATTCCAACAGGCCAACACTGTTGTTATTGTGTACCATCCAGTCAGAACCAATGCATAGCTGACCCTCTGGTGGGTTTTCAGAGACAGTTTATAGCAACTGATGAGATTGCTGATCCTTCTCCTGCAAAACACCTGATAGATCTGAAGGCCTTCGAGAGATTTTAGCACAGCTTCTTGCCATCAGAACTCCCTACATAAATTGCCAACATAGAATGGATGAATACCCTACTCTTCTCTTTGTTCGGCGCTGATGCTAATTGGGCCTCAGTCCACTTTCACCAAAACACACATTTTAAGTAAAGCCTATTTGCTCTACATTCTGCTAGTGTTGCTTCTGAATTTCATAGAGAGTTTAAACCTTTCAATAATACTGTCTTAACAATTAGTTGCAGATATAACTATTGTGATCTACATCATTGGTTGATTTTCAGAGGCATATTTTTAAACCTTTCTGGTTGGTCCATATTTGTCTGAAATCTGTGCTAAACCCTGATTAGCCAGCCTCATGGCTACAAGCAAGCATCACTGGTAGATGCGTGGTAGATGTGCCTACGATACACTGATCAGGAATCAGACCCCAATCTCCTATGTGGGAGGTGATAATTCTACCACTTAATTACTGTGGTAGAAGAAAAAAAAATATTCCAGTAATCACTCCAGTTGGTAAAAATCAAGAAAAGGTAATTTATTCCAGCAAGCCTCAGAAAGAAAAAAGAATGATAGAAGAGTGGGAGAATCAGACCACCAGCAGAGCCAGCTAAACCAGAAACTCCTTGGTTACATTTACAGAAAGATATATACAAGTTACACTATTTAAGTTCCATTTACATTAAGGTGATAAAGAAAATGAGATATCCATACATTTGATTTCTTGGCTTCTTAGATAAGAGACCGTGTGATATGTGTGGCAACATCATGTTAGCAGAAACCAGTAAATTCACATAACACAGAAAAGGGAAATATATAATATGTGTTACAAAAAGGATATAAAATCAGATGACAATATCTAGTCTAGGTCGACCTGGCACAGAAATGTAAATGAAGCGGATCTAAGCTTTCTTATTAGATGCTACCTTGCTTTTAAGATTTAATACTATATTGGCATACTAAAGGAGCTTTGCCTGCAAGGTGGATGAAACTTAAAAATTGAATGCATGCAGGTTTATCTCAAAAAGATAAACTGCATTAGGTAAATCTACTGTCAGGGACCTTTCTAGAGTACTGAGAAGCAATGATGTCAGTCTAGAGACTAAGGTGCACCTAATCCAGTTCATGGTCTTTGCAGTTACTTGCTATGCATCAGAGAGCTGGATAATGACTAAGGATGGTAGAAGAAGAATTGATGACTTTGAGTTGCGGTACTGGAGAAGAGTCTTGAACATACCATGGACCACCAAGAAAACAAGTAATCTGTTTTGGAGAGTGAAACCAAGTTTCTCCTTGGAGGATAGAATTTTGAAGCTCCATCTTACATATTTTGGGCATGTGGTAAGGAGAGACTGAGTTTTGGAGAAGAACATCATGGAAGGGTGGAGGGACAGCACAGAAGAGGAAGACCCCAGATGAGACAGATTGATACAGTGACTAAGGCAATGGGGTAGGTATGTCGGAGTCAGTGAGACTGGTTCAGGACAGGGCAAGCTTCAGATATGCTGTACATAGGGTTGCTATGAGTCACTCATAACAACAACAACAACATATAATTTCAGAATCATCTCAACATTAAACTGCTATCACTGAAGGACAGCACACATGGTTGCTTTACACTAAAACATTACCCATGTTCATAGAGTTAACTCTTAAGTGTACCTCTGTAAAATGAGAGAAGGCGATGTGAAGACAGCCACACGGTTCCTCTTCTAACTCCACAAGGGGGAACTACACTAGTCAACAGTATCCACAACACAAAACCAATTCCCAGATCAGACATGTCCTCTGTACTCTCACAACCTATTATTAATTCAAACACACATCTTACTGCTTATCCTATTGAGTCTGAAATCTGCTGTAATCACTACACAGATCTCACAGAACCATACTTACAATCATGGAGTTTATTAGAGAAGTTAACATGTTACAAGTCAGATGGAAATAGGATACTATTTCTCAGTTGAGAGAGTCAACAGATCCTTCAGCCTTCAGCCTTACACCTTTAGGCCACTGTTACAAAGCTCTCTCAATCCTGCCAATTATAGCATCTCTCCCTCAACCCAAATTCTCAGGCTCTGGCTCCATAGGATAGCAGTTTCAAGTCTGCTTTGTCTCGTGATGTTCCCTGGTTCTTTGCTGTGACTCTTGGTGCTCTTCTGCAGGTCTTGGTTTGACAGGCATGGGGATTTCTGGTCCAGAAGGATGCGTGCTGCATTCTCTGCTGTTTTCTTCCTTGTTCATAGTGAAATTTTTAATTTCTGCTGCTGAACCTTCAAAAGTTAAACCTGGCAGAATGGTGAAACTGGTCAATCCCTTTGTGGATAGACTAGCACACTCTATTTGCTACCCAGCCTCATGGCTAAGTCAAGGGCAATGTCCCAAGAATTCTATTTTTAATAGCTTCACTACATCAGAACCTCAAAGTTGAATTCAGAGCTCAGAAATAGGAAAGGAAAAGCCAACGGAATGTCCATCTCCAGGTCCTGGAACCCTATCCTGTAAGTCAAAAAGAGGAAGAAATCTGATCAAGACAAGATTATAAAAAGTGGACGGCCAGAATCTCAGTTTCAAGAAGCCAAACAACAACCATGCCATACAAGAGGAGAAAATCAGACTCCTCTGTAACTTGAAGTTCATGGTCACAGAACCTGGGCTGAACATCCTGGTGAGGGTTAAGAAGCCATGGCGGTGAGAAATAGAGAAGTAGAGGCAAGGAGCCAAGGAAGTCATTATAGAATGGAAAGTTAACACATCCATTAGACACATCCAAACAGCAGGCACCTAAAACCCCAAGTTATTCCTCCCTATATACATCCCAGGCTTCTCTTCCTTAGACGAAGGCTGTCTGTGCTATACTATATTGCATCTCTGGGCTGGCTAGCATCCCAGGATGCACTTTGCAGTCTGAAGATTGGATTTGCAGCCTCTGATACCTACGACACATAATCAGTCTCTTACCTTGGGCTGTTCTGCACCATTTCCTAGGGACAGACTTCACTCTCAGCCCTGGTCAAGTGCTCTAACAATGTAACAGTGTTACTATATGGACTTGGGAGATGTCCAGGTGGAGTGTCTCAGTAAGAGACCATGCCATAAAAACTACCCTGATGACTGTCAGCTCTCTGAACCCAATAAAGTTCTGAAAGTCTTTGCTAAGCTCTGGACATAGCTATCATTTTCTCTTCTTAATTAATGTTTAAGACTATTAAGACTATTTTCTGCTCCTCCATCTTTGCATAGATTATAAAATGCTGCTGTATCTTCATAAGGATCTGTTTATCCTATCAGAATCTTAAAAAAATCACTTATGATTTAAATCTATTGTCATCAAGTGGGAAGTAGCTCATAGCTGATCGTCCAATGGGTTTTCAGAGGCTGTAAATGCATGGGAGGAGATAGTCCATCTTTCTCCCTCAGAGCTGCAGGTGGATTTGAACCACTAGAGAGATGCTACATTTGGGTTAGCAACATACCTCCGTACAGACTAGGCAGTCAGAGTATTTGGGGGCTGGGGTAGGAGAGATACATATACAGTAGTCTCAAATGTCCCAGTAGGAGTTGTGGCAGGTATTGCCCCCACCCTATTAATTCGCAAATAACTAGAACACAAAGCACAAGACAATGAACACAGAGCAGAGGCCCTGTGTATATTGTTGTGAGAACAAAGAAAGGAAATAATTACTCTGATCAAAATGATAACCAAGGGAGTCTTTGTGAAAGAAGTAGCTTTGGCTAGACTTCCAAGATAAGGATCATTTACCTGCTGACCTTTAAAGGATGTTGAAAGGATAAAAAAAGAAAAAAGGAAAAAAAGAAAAAAAGATGCTGTCAACATAAGACATAAGCAAGGATGAAAAGAATAAGAAATTGACCACTATTTTGACTTTCCCCTGCTATGTTCTCATCTGAGACTATGGGCAATGAAAACACTTGCCACACTTAGCTGCTAATGGAAAGGTTGCTGGTTCATATTTGTCTGGAGGTATCTCAGAAGACAGGCAAATAACACTCATGATATTTGGTTTGGGCAACCATACACCACCACTGCCTCTCCATGGTATTTTTGTGTTATGTGTGTAGATCCATTATTTGCATATGTATGCTGTTGTTGGGTCCTATCGAGTCCTATCACAACTTGTAATGACCCTATGAAACCTCTAACTTGTGCACACATTGTTCTTCCTATAATCCAGTTTCTCAGATTATTTGTTCAGCATACAGACTGAATAAATATAAAGGACACAACACTGACACACCCATTACCTGATTTTAAACTGTGTAGAGCACACTGTGTATATATTTTCTGAATTGTCTTGTGTGTTTCTTTTTAATTTCTAATACTAGAAAAGAATGTAGGATCCAAGAGTCTTCTAAAAATATTGTTTCAAAATAATTTTGAGGATTTTGAGAATGGGACAGTGGAGGCAGTGCTGCTGAAGGGGCAGTGTTACCTGATCCGAGAAAGGCAGTGCAGAGAGTAGGAACTGGGCCCTAGTATGTGGGATACAAAGCTCACAGTTAGCAAGACGGCTTGCTGAGTGTGCTGGAAACCTCAGGAAGCTGGTAAAATTTACTAGGAAAAACAGTGCCATGAAGATATGAAGAGTCTGTGGCTCTCATCATCATCAAGTCTCGGAATAGTCTTCAAAATAAGACTCCTCAGGAACTTTGATGGGCCTGTGCAATCCCAGTGAAAAGAAGAGAGAGCTTCAAATGTTGGGATTGACTTCGGTGTGGGAGGGCTGTGAACCAGATTTTTATGTGAATAACACAATGGGATACTATGCAGTATCCAGGAGCAAAGATTTAGAAAAAGACTATATAACATGGGAGAGGCTGGAGAACATTATACTGAGTGAACTAGCTCAGGCCGACAAGGACAAATACTGCATAAGACCATTATTGTAAAATTATTAGGATAAGTAGTAAGACATGGAGAAAAGTCCAAAGAGGTCAGAGGAGTGGGAAGTGGGGTGGAGGGTGAGGAGGCGGGAAATCACAGGGTTGCAGAGTTTGGTGGGATGAGGGAGATGGTGAAGGAATTAGAAAAGATTCAGTGGGGGCCTGAAAGGACTCGGTAATAGTGAGAGTAGATCAACGGTGATTAATTTTATTAAGACATAAAGTATGGGGATGATTGTACAAAACACAATATGAATGAAGGAATGCATGAAAACATAATGTATGTAATTGAAACAATGTATACGAATCTTATATGCAAAACAATATAAAATAAAAATAAATTTACAAAACCCCATCATTTTAATGTGAATTGTAAAATATTAAGCAACAATACTTTTTTCTCACCTTGGGTGCCATAGAGAAATTCATGACTATTACATAATTAAAATCTGTCTTTGTGCATTAGAACCCCAATCTAATTTCCAAGCTTTTTGCCCCTACTCAAAACATTTTCAGTTTTTCATATTCAGTTTGTGATGATAAATAAAAGTATTTGCTTAATCAGAAATATCTGAGATATTACTGTCGTGACAGGAGTCCAGAATGAAGGCTGCATGGTGGAGTGGACTTGGTGGGAGGGATTGTATAACAATGAAAGAATTTTTCTTCTACTTTTCAAAGAGAAAAGAGAATTGAGGGGAGGAAGGGATGGGCAGGGAGAAAAGTGCAACAATGAATGAATGTAAACCCTAAGTCTCTGTAAACTTTCATTAAAATTAATTTTTAAAAAAGCTGAAAAAATAAAGAAGTATCCTGGTGGCACAGTGGTTAAGTATTTGGCTTCTAATTGAAAGATGAGTTTTAAAACCCATCAACTACTCTGCAGGAAAAAGATCAAGCAATCCTGTGGATAAGTGCTACTGTTTCCTACAGGATCATTACAAGCTAGAAACAACTCAAAGGCAATGCCTTTTAAAGAATGACTGTACTGGTTAAAAGATATATATGATGGCTAATTTATGTGTCAACTTAGCTAGACTTTGATGCCCCTGTTATTTACATAAATTTTAGTATAGATTTTTCTCTGAAGGTATTTTGTAGAGGTAATTCATATTTACAATTTATTTTCTTTAAATAAAAGGCATTACTCTCAATAACGTAAGTGATCTCCTCCAATCACTGAAAAGCCTTAAAGAGTAAAATCAGGCACACCATAGTCCTCAAACTAACATCATTGCTCCTCAATAATTTGGGTAAGTCCATGACTGCGGACTATTCTAGTGAAGTATGTTTCCTGACTGCTAGTATCAAGGATATTGGTTGTGGAACCAAGTTAAATGAAATCATTCCAACTATCATGATGGTGTCTATTTGTCCAGTGGTATTTTTGTTTTCTTGATATTGAGATGTCATTCAAGCAATGTTTTGCAGCAAGTGCCTCAAGTCCTCCTCACTTTCAGCAAGCAAGGTTGTGCTATCTACATAGCATAGGTTATTGATGAGTTTTCCTCCTATCCTGCTGCCACATTTCTCTTCATATAGTCCACCTTCTTGAATAATTTTCTCAGCATACAGATTGAATAGGTATGGAGAACCTGTATGCAGAACAGATTATTTGGGAGGCTGGGCTCTGTGAGGAGAAATGTGGGGTCAAAATTGGTGGATGATTTATCAACAATCTGCGTTATGCAGATGACACAACCTTGCTTGCTAAAACTGAGTAGGACCTGAAGCGCTTGCTGCAGAGGGTCAAGGTCTGCAACCTCCAATATGGATTGAGGCTCAATGTCAAGAAGACAAAGATTCTCACCACTGGACCAATTGGCAGCATCAGGATGGATGGTGAAGAGATTGAGATTGTACACAGCTTTAGTTTGCTTGGCTCCACAGTCAACACTCTCGGCACCAGTAGCCAGGAAATTAAAAGGCACATTGCCATGGGAAATTCTGCTGTTAGGGACCTCTCCAAAGTGCTGAAGAGCAATGGTGTCTCTCTGGAGACTAAGGTGCGTCTGATACAGGCCATGGTCTTCACAATCACTTGTTATTCATCAGAGAGTTGGACAATGACCAAGGAGGATAGAAGGAGAATTTATGTCTTTGAGCTGTGGTGCTGGAGAAGAGTACTGAGAGTACCATGGACTGCTAGGAAAACAAACAGATTCATCCTGGAAAGGGTTAAACCGGGTTGGCTCCTTGGAGGCAAGGATTCTAAGGCTCTGTCTAGCATACTTTGGACATGTGAGTAGAGACTGGTCCTTGGAGAAGGACATCATGCTTGGGAGGGTGGAGGGACAGCACAGGAGGGGAAGGCCCTCTATGAGGTGGATTGATTCAGTGACTGGGATAATCAGGATGGGAGTGTCAGAGACAGTGCGATTGGCACAGGGCAGAGCAGAGTTTAGAGCTGTTGTACATAGGATAGCTATGAGTCACAAGCAACTCGACGGCACGTAACAACAACAACAATTTTAAACCATGCAGCTTTCCCTTGCTCTGTTCTCACAACACCTTCCTGGTTTAGTTATAGGTTTTGCATGATGAGCACAATTAAATGTTCTGGGATTCCTGTTCTTCTTCATATTAGCTAGTCATAGATATTGTAGACTTAATGTTTTTACATTCTATTAGAAAGGAGTATTGGTGGCCTAGTGGCAAGAAGCTGTGCTACAATTTGAAGGCACATGGTTTGAATCCACCAGCTGCTTTGTGGGAGAAGGGTGGACAGTCTCCTTCCGTGGGATTAACTGCCTCTGACAACCCATCAGAGGGTCATCTATGGGTCAGTTTTGACTCAATGGCACACACAGCAACAACAATTCTACCAGATGAGAGCAATGTGTATAATCTCTAAGTTTTTTAAAAAAGACATTTGCAATAAACACATCCTTGGCCACAGAAAATTCTATCAAACAATCTTGGGTCTTTTTTTCATCTCCAATTATATCTTCCTATTGCTAATCCTTTCCCTTTGTTTCCAACTTTTACATTGCAACCACATCTTGATTGCATGTTTATTCAATTTTAGACTATAGAAGTCGGTAGAAATCTCAAGTGTCTTCATCTTTTTGGCTCTGGTGGTGTAGTTCATGAGCCTTGAACTGTGAACCTAGAGGCAGAATCTTTCTGTCAAGTCAAATCCAGGGAAGAAAGACGTGCAAACTCCTTTCATATGATTCACAGCCTCAGAAGTTCAATGGAGGGTAATAATATATTTTGCTTCTGACTGGATTGCAATGGAAAGGAGGAACAATACATTCTTATTTGTTAAAGTCGTCCAAATGTGTAAGGGGCTGGCTAATGAGAATTTGAATTTGCCACATAGATTTCCAAATGGTCGTACCTGTTAACATTCACACTTGGCAATGAATGTGAATTTTAGTCATTCCATATCTTTGTCATAATTTTGATCAACTGTATTACTCAACTTTAACTACCTGGCAAGTGTCTAGTAATGACGTATCTTGGGTTTCGTGTGCACACGCAGAGAATATGAAGCAGAAGAATTGCACCTTGAGAGCTTGTTTGGAGGTTCTAGCAGGGAAGTGCAGCTACTCTACTCGTATACCCTTGACTGAAGGAAGGCCTTCCTTCTATCAGGGATGGTCGTCCTCTTCAACCCAGTGCACAGCTTTGGGAGGGAAGCACATGGATCTGTGAGGGAGGAAGGGGACACTCGCCTAGCCAGCTAGATCCACCGAATCAACCCTGGTGATCAATGGGGTGACAAATGGCAGAGCTAGATCATCCTCACATCCAAAGCAGAAGAATTGGCTGAATATGGATTTGGAGGTGCTGAAGTGCAAAGTGCATTTGTCATTAGGCTCTGGTGCATTGACACACCCTTTGTACAGCACAACAAAACCCTGCTCAATCTTAGGTCATTTTCAGAGTTAATTACTTCCGTAATGGAGCCCACTGTTCCAGTCACTGACACCCATCTTTTTGGGGGTCTTTTACTTCTTTTATTGGTGCTCTACTTTACCCAGCATGATACCTTCCTCCTGGGACCAGCCCCTCCTAATAACCTGCTCAAAGTAGATGAAACAAAAAGTGTCACCATTCCCTCTCTTAGGGAGTATTCTGACTGGACTTATTCCAAGATAGATTTATATTAAGGTAGTTTAAATATGATGGAATGTTTTCAAAGCTGAGACTGGAACTAGTATTCTAGTGGAAGTATTGTTAGCGTGCAATAGGGCCTTAAATGCTGTCTACCAGGTATGGATTAAGACATATATAATGTGTGGAACAGGATACTAAAAAGCTGATAGCTGACAAGAATGTGCGAATGAAATTAGATGTTCAAATATCACAGACAAATCTGTGGCAGAAGATCTGTTCCTAGGCACTGTGACTAGAAAGATAAGTAAGTTCCACTCACACTTCTTATAAAGACCAGACGTATTAAGAAGAAATAGGTAACGTATATAAACAGGCATTTTGGCAAATGCGACAGGAGAAATGCATACACATGCTTCTTGGCGCTGGAAGCACGGAGAAGATATCCATCAATTTATCTTGGTAGGACTGGGAATACTTCAGGAGTAGTAGGAGGTGACATTGGATTTAAATCTTAGTAAATTAGTGGTGGTTCATTAGGAAGGTAATGAAGAGAGGCATATGAGCAAGGGTTTGAAGATGCAGAAGGTTGTGATGTGTTTGGAGAAAGTCCAATCTTTTGTGTGGGATCACTAAAGTAGGCGAGAGTAGGTATTGTGAGAGCTGGTTGGGAAGAGATCTTGTGAAGACAACTGAGTATGGACGTTCATTCTTGGGATCAAAAGTAGTCAGTGGTGGTTTCCAACAGGGAATTGCCCCACTTCCCTGGGAAGGATATTACTATAACACAGACCTTGGGATCTAGGTAGGCAGCAGAGGAAATAAAAAAGAAAGCGACAGATGTGACTTCAAATAAAATATGGCTCAGTTCTCCCCTTGCAGGGCAAGACTTCTCATTTATTGAGAACTGGAAAAGTACTTAGGGTGATGATTTTGTTCTGCTAGGGTGGGCCCTGCCTGAAGGTAATTTTTCAAAAGCAGCTGCTCTAAGTGTTAGTTAAATGGAGCCAGGGGATTCACTGGACACAGGTGTCATGTTCAATCTTATTCATCTATCAATAAAGCCAGACTCCAGTGCCGCTTGGATGGCAGCATGGCACCTCTGAGACAGGGTTTCTATTAACAGACACATCTCATGACTTCAGTCTGGCTGCGCTATGGACTTCAAAGAAATGCTTAAGTCCTTGGCTTCTCCACTTTGCCTCTCGATCACTTGAGCTATGACTTCTGCCTGGATAACTCAAATACCCACATCTCATAGAGTCTTCCATTGTTTAAAAATTGTTCCTACAATATGCTCTCTTTTGTAAGTTTGCAGTACAGGAAAAGACCGTCTAAGCATTTAATTACATTTTGAAAGAGTTCAACAGATGTAATTGATATGGCATTTTAAAACGGTGTAAAATTTTATTGTCAGCTTACATGTATTTGGCCTGTTTTATACCAACACCATGAATAAGGATGTTAGAAGAAGAATCGATGCCTTTGAGGCGTGGTGCTGGAGAAAAGTACTGAACAGACTATGAACTGCTAAGAGAATAAATAGATTTCTCTTGGTGAAACCAGGCTGCTCCTTGGAGGCAATGATTTTGAAGCTCTGTCTGACATACTTTGGACATGTTGCCAGGAAGGATCAGTCCTTGGAGAAGGACATCATGCTAGGAAGGGTTGATGGACAGCACAGGAGAGGAAGACCCCAGAGGAGATGAATTGATTCAGTGGCTGGGATAATAGGGATAGATGTGTCAGAGACAATTAAATTGGTTCAAGATAGAGCAGGGTTCAGGACTGTTGTACATATATAGGGCTGCGATGAGTAACAAGCAGCTCAATGGCATATAACAATAACAACCACAAGCAAAATGCACTTGGGACTCTATGATCCACAGTGTTTTCACTGGCCGCCTTTCAGAAATAGATTGCCAGGCAAGTCTTCTTAGTTGTCTTTTAGCCTGGGGGCCCCACTGAAACCTGTTCAGCAGCCCACAAGCCTTTGCTGACACAAGTGGTAGCAGTACTTGAGCTGCTTTGTCTGGGAACCAAGCCCAGTTTTCCTGTATACCTTAACTCTTGCAGTTAGGTCACTTCTGATTCCTAGTGATTCTAGGACAGAGTGGAACTGCCCAAAGGGCTTCCAAGACTGCAATCTATTGAAGCTAATGGTTGTATCGTTCTTCTGTGAAGCAGCCAATGGGATTGAACTGCTGACCTTTCAATGAGCTCCTTTTGCTTACCCACTGTGACATCAAGCCTCATGAGGTCTTATGTGTGGGAACTGAGGATTCTATCACTGAATTGCTTTCTCAAGGTAGGCAGTGATGAGAAATAAGTTGCACTCATCTGTCTTTTCCCAAGCTACCCAATTTACTTGCCAATGGCAAGCTCTGTTCTCGCTGGAGAAGGCCATGATGCTTGCTAATGTAGAGGGCCGGTAAAAATGATGAGAAGATTCTCAAGACTAAACCATGTTGTCAGTCATTCTCACTGAGGATCTTCATTTTGGTCTGACCCTGTCCTGCACCAGATGTGATGTCTTTCTACAGAGACCTTCCCCTTCTGATAACACGCCCACGGTGTGTGAAGCAAAGTCTCACCATTGCAACTTCTAAGGAGTACTCTGGCTGCACTACGTCCCAGACAGTTCCACTTGTTCTTTGAGTCGTCAATATTCTTCACCAGTTCCACAGTTCAAAGACATCAATTCTTTCTATAATTATTCCTTATTCTTTTTTAAAAAAATGTATTATTATTAATTTTGGTGAAAATTTACAGAGACTTAGGATTTCCATTCATTCATTGTTGCACTTTTCTCCCTGCCCACCCCTTCCCAGCTCAGTACACTGTTCTTTTTGAAAAGTAAAAGAAATATTCTTTTATTGTTTTACAATCCCCCCCCCGAGGTCCACTCCACTTTGCAGCCTTCATTCTGGACTCCTGTCATGACAATAATACCTAATCACATATTCCTTTCAAACAGTTTTCTCCCTCATCTGTTTAAATGTTTAAGTGTTTCAATGTTTCTTCCTTATTCATTGTCCAACTTTCACACACATGTGAAGTGATCGAAAAGACAACAGCTTAGGTCAGGCACAGCTTAGTTCTCAAAGTGAGAGACCATCTTTGCTCTTTCACGTGTGAAGAGGCCCTTCGCAACAGAACTATCTGCCTAGTGTAAAATGTTGTTTGATCATGTCTGCACAAGATCTCTTAACAATCAGCATCCCGTGCTTCCATGAATGTTGATTATGGATCCAAGTAAAATGAAGACCTGGAAATGTCACATTCCTAAGTGTTTTTCTGGGATGGTTTGTTTTTTAAAAGGTCCTTGCAAACAATGGTTTGTTTGTAATATAAAATTTTACCATGAGAACTATAGTTTTTTCCTATCACTGAGCCCATGTTTTCCTTGGTACATCTGACCCAGCTGTTGACATTTACTGAACAATGTACTGTGAGTCTGGTTCTGTTCAGATTGGATTATTAAAAAATACTTAAAATTTTGTGTGTATTTACTATATTAACTGCTGTAGACGTCACTCTAATTTTTACTCCTTTCAAGCCTTGCTTCCTATACTTTTCCTAACACTGACGCATTTTATCACTCAATTACATCTGCTAATCTTATAATGAAAAATGCATGTATTTGTTATTTTTTATTTTAATCTCCTTTAAAAAGTTCTAGAAAACCAGAATCACACATAACTTGATTTTTATGTCCTTCATTTAGCAAAATAAAATTGAGATTAATCCTTGTCATTAGGTAGATAGATAATGCCTTCCTTTAAAAAATAATTTATAGAAATAAGTAACTTCTGGACTTTGTAATGAGTTCATTTGAATCCTAGATCATTTTAGGCAGGATTGGTCTTTGGCTTTCTTACTTAAAAAACCAGGAATTGACTGTTGCACAATTCTGGAGGCCAGCAAACTGAATTCAGAGTACCAGCAGTGGTCTCTCTGATTTAGGAGAAGACCTTGATCTCTCCCAGTTTCTGTCACCCTGGACATTTAGTTTTTGCTGTTCACTGACTTATAGACATGTCCTTATTTGGCATCTCCTCCTAAGTGTGTGTCTTTCCATACTTGTTTTTCTTTCTGTAAAATTCCCCTCAGAAGAGATTAGATTTAGGACCCATGGAAGCAGGAGAAGCATACACTTCCTAAACAACATGCCTCTGGAAACTATAAACTTTGATAAATGTCAATAGCTATAGAAAAGCTTTAGGCCTTTTGATCATAAGGTTGCTATTAGTCATGCTCGAATCGACAGCAATCAACCATCACCACCACCACTTTGGTATGACACCATTAACTGAAAAATAAAGCCTTGATTTCCAACTGTGGTTTTATTCATCAGTAGAGGCATTAGGATTTCAGCATCTCTATTTTTTTTGTGAAACACAATTCAACCCACAGCAACCCTGTTGGCCATCACATGTGGGCTATTTGACTGAAGAAACGGCTTAGGAATGAGGGGAAAAACAAGAGAGGAGTCCCTTGACTCATTTCAACAAGATTTTCTTTAGTCTAATAATGTCTTCTCCTCTTTCTTCTGAATGGAATTTGTTTTTTTGAATTGGCATCGCTGATGCATGGGGTTATGCTTCCTAAAAAAGGTAAGGTATACTCAAGCCCTTTATGTGATCTCATTTGGGAACAGCGTTTTCTTTGTGATGTTCTTGAATTATGGTCTATTAAATATAGACTGCATCTTAAGCTAATCAGTTTTGATATATAAAAGGAGCAATTTAGGCACAGAACCAAGCAGGAGAGAATGTAGATTTACATGGAGAACTCCTAGGAAGGGTGAGGAGAGCACCAGAGAAACAGATAAAGATTCTTCCTGTCCAAGAGCTGAGAGAGAACATACTCTTAAAGATGACGCTTTAAAAGAAACAGTTGAGTCTCATGAAGAGAAAATAAGCTTCTGCTTACTAAAGCCACCCACTTGTGATGATAGCAGTAATAAAGAAATGATGTTGAATTGATTCTTAAAACCAATGAGTATGCACATCTCTCCCCCCTTTGTTATGTTGCTGTTACAGACCATTGAGTTGGAGCTGACCTTCCAGCGGGTTTTCAGAGGTTGTGCATTGTGTGGGAGGAGATTGCTCATCTTCCTCCCATGAAGCAGCTGGTGGATTTCAACCTTTAAGTCGTGTTACCTTTAAGTTGGCAGCGCAATTACTTACCACCTGACCACTAGAACGCCCCTCTATTTCTTTAGGTCTTGTTTACGTTCTGTGAGAGAAACTTTGTACTTTTCACAAGTCTTCCATGTCAATGTTGTATTTATCCTTAAGTGTTTTAAGGTTTTGATGCTATTATAAATTCTTTTGTTTCTACACAGATGATCACATTTTTTATGCGGATCATGTGTTCCGGAAACAGATGGCTTTATTGTTTCTTTTTCAAATTTATGCCTTTAATTTCTTGTACTTGATGTATAGCACTGGTTCTAATTCTTAGTATAACATTGTGTCTTTGTATTATTTCTGATTTTAGAGGAGGAAACTATTCAGACATGATGCTAGCTATGAGAATACCCATATGTGCACTCTTATATACATATATCCTCCTCTCCCTGCCTTTCTTCCTGCCTCTCTCTGTCTGTATGTGTGTCTCTGTGTCAGGTGACATGATTTTAAGCACTTCGTTACTAGTCAAAAGGTCAGTAGTGTGAACCTACCGGTGACACCAAAGAGGAAAATCATCTGAGAATTTTCTCTCGTAAAGATTTACAGCCTAGAAAATCCTTTGAGACAGTTCTACTGTACCATGCAGGATGGTTGTTAGTCTGAAATGACTCCACAGAATACACAAACAACAATTATTCATACATAAAATTAGACTCAGAAAGTCTATTTCTAACTTGCTGCTTTTTTATTAGGAATAGATTTTGTCTACGGAGATTTTCTAATTAGTTTTATGATATGCATATGATGTAAGATATTGTATGCCTAGAATTCTACACCCAGCCAATATATTTTGAAAAAGTAGAGTTTGCCACCTGAAGTTCTACACTATAATAAAAATGAAAAGAAGTCTTCCAGGCTGAAGAAAATAATACTAGGTGGAAATAGGGGTGCATCCATGGAAGTGGAGAGCTCTGGGAAGGGTATTTACATTGGTTAACATGTGAGATTGTTCCTTCCTACTTAAGTTCTTTAAAAGGGTGGCAGGGGTGAAGGAAATGCGAAATTTCCAACTTGAAAAACAATCTGTATGAGCTTTGTAAATATACATAATATATGTTATATATATTTATTACACATATATATTTGTGTATATATAATAAAGGTCTAATAAAAGACTCTTCACCAAGAAGACGAACATATTCAGAAGGTGAACAAACACATGAGAAAATTTTTAAACTCACTAGCAATCAGAGAGATGCAACTCAAAACTACAGTGAGATATCATCTCATCCCAGCAGCAATAGCAAAATTCAACAATATAGTGAACAATAAATACTGATAAGGATGTGGGGAGATTGGAACTCTCATGTACCACTGGTAGGATTGGAAAATGGTCTAAGGAAGGCAGTTGGCATTTCCTTAAAAAGATGATTATAGAAATCCCATGTGAGGGGGTTCTGTTGGTTTAGTGGTAAAGAACGGTGCTGCCAACCCAAAGGCATGTGGTTCAAATCTATCAGCTGTTTTGTGGGAGAAAGATGGGCAACCTCCTCCCCTGTGATTAACTGCCTCTGAAAATCCACTGAAGAGTTAGCTATGGATCCTTTCTGACTTGACTTGACAGTATGTAATAACAAAAACAACAACTTATGATGTGACTATTTCATTACTATGAATATACTTCAAGAAAACCAAAGCCAAGGCAGAAACAGAAATATGTGTACTATAATTATTACAGAATTATACACAATAGCAAGAAATTGCAAACAGCCTAAATGCCCACGAACATACTAACGGGTAAAAAACCTGTCTAAACATTCAGATTAAGACAGACTAGGAAGAAGGATTGGCCATCCACTTCTGAAATGGCAGGCCTCTGAAAACCCTATGTACAACACAACACACATAGACGAACAGAAAGAGCAACCTAGGTAGAACTGTCAAGCATGGAAATACAAAGGAAGAGGAACAGTTGTAAGCAGACACTAGTA
>NW_006400080.1:426580-428139 GCF_000299155.1 Elephantulus edwardii | reverse complement strand
TGCGATTGGCACAGGATAGAGCAGGGTTTAGGGCTGTTGTACATAGGGTTGCTATGAGTCGCAAGCAACTCAATGGCACATAACAACAACAACAACAACATTCACCTAATGGAATACTATACAGCACTAAGGAGCAATAAATTCATAAAACACTACACCACATGGACAAGTCTAGACGATTTTAAGTGAGTGAAACAACTCAATACTACATAAGACCATTACTGTAAATATAGGAGAGTAAATGGGCAGGACGTGTGTGAGATCAGGAGAGTATAAATAGAATATGCAATCAATGGACACTGTAAAGGCTCAGGCCAAGGGAAAAGTCAATCTGGCAGGAACTGACAAAGGGACACTATAGATATTTCAATTACCAAATAGGAATACAATATGTGTATCTGTTCAAAACTGGAAGGGGAAGAGGTAGGGGGAGACAGGGGATAGAAGCAGGTGGAGGGAGGAAAACTCCCCGGGCATCAGAGTTTAGTGGACAGATAACAGTGAGCAGAAGGGATGGTCAAGATGCAATGGGGACTTGATGAGAAAGACATTGACCAATAGTAATTAATCATGTAAAACACAGCATGTATGAGTGGTTGTAAAGAACACATTGTACATGAATGAACCACAATAATATGAAAATGAATATTAAAAAATTAATGCTCTATTCTAAAAAATGATAACAACACAGTATGAGGCTTATCACAAACACTTTTAAAACCAATAGTACAGGTGTGGAATGAAAGTATATTTACTGTGAAAAGCTTCTTACACACTATATGAAGTCGTGCAATATCATCTGAATCTAAACAATGATAAGTTAAAAAGGTCTACTGTAAACCTTCTAGCAACCAGAAAATAACACAATGAAGCATTAAGGCTGGTAAGTCACCCAGGGAGCTAAAATGGAATCATGAAAACGGAAATTACTGAAAAGGAAAGCAGAAAAAAAGGAAAAGGGGGTAAAAGAAATAAGGGGCAGATAGAAAATAAATAGCAAAGGAATGTTATAAACCAACATCACATTTAATGTAAATAGTCCTGCATTAGCACCAGGTGTTGTTCCTTTTAATCTTTCAGGTGATTCCTTTTTCTTTTTTAATTTTAAATTGATTTTAATGAAAGTTTACAGAGACTTTGGATTTCCATACATTCATTTTTGTACTTCTCTCCCTGCCCACCCCTCCACCAACCAATTCACTTTTCTTTTTGAAAAGTAAAAGAAAAAATTCTTTCATTGTTATTCAATAACTTCCCCCAAGTCCACTCTATTAGGATAAATACTTGGGTGTGATATTATTAGGTAAGTTGGTAATTGTAGCCTTAGATGATTTTTTCACTGGTATTCTCTGAGCTGATCAGTGTACAGCTGAATAAGAAATCAAATCACAGCTGTTTAGTACATTAAAATTCACTGTTGGTGGGAGTGTAAAATGGTGCAACCACTGTGGAAAGCATTGCGGCGCTTTCTCAAAAAGTTGCAAGTAAAGATACCATTTGACCCAGCAATTCCACTACTGGGAATATACCCTAAAGAGACCATAAATGACATCCAAGTA
>NW_006400080.1:412585-425245 GCF_000299155.1 Elephantulus edwardii | reverse complement strand
AGAGACCGGTCCTTGGAGAGGGACATCATGCTTGGGAGGGTGGAGGGACAGCGCAGGAGGGGAAGGCCCTCTATGAGGTGGATTGTTTCAGTGACTGGGATAATCGGGATGGGAGTGTCAGAGACAGTGCGATTGACACAGGACAGAGCAGAGTTTAAGGCTGTTGTACTTAGGGTCGCTATGAGTCGCACGTGACTTGATGGCACATAACGACAACAACAACAATGTGACACCAGGGCTTCTTGCTCTTGAATACAGTGAATCCTCTGCAGTGCTCTTGGTAGCTCTCTTTTTCTGCTGGATCGTGAACTCTAGGTGTCTTGGCCTCTGAAATATCAGCTCTCTTTCTCCAAGTCAGGGGGTTACCAAGCTCCCTCTTCCTGTGTCATGACCTCGAAGGCAGGAAGCTGGGGCAGACACAAAGTTCACCTCGGTTGTTTCCTGTCTTACAGCAATCATGGTTCTTTCTTGTTCCATGTCCAGAGTTTTGCAAACTCTTGCTTAATGTGTTTGGTATTTTTGCTTGGTTTTAGAGCTTGCTTTGTTTTTAAGGTAGAAGAATGAATACAGTCTCTGTTACTTAATCTTGGTAGGAAGGAGAAATTTACCTGTTCTTTCCTTATTGCTGGACAATGAGTTCAAACACAGTAGTGACTTTGAGGACGGTGCAGGACCTGGTTCTGCTTTGTCCTATTTCTATGGACTGGAACCAACTCAACAGTACCTCAAAACCCCAATAACCCATTTATATGTTTGTACTGTGCTTATCCATTCCATTTGTCTACCAAAAATCTACATTATTGTCAATGTTTGGAGATTATGAGAAAAGCTTATATGTTTGCAAATGAATGTAGTGGTGGATCTGTGATGATGTAAGGTTACAAATCACTTAAATACTTAAGAGTGAGAATATATTTAAATGTTTAGGATGCTGCCAAATAGATTTTGCAGATGCTCTGCATTCTTGCCTGCATTGGTGGTGTAAGTTATTTGCTTAGTTATTTTTAGTCATTTTAATAGAGAAAGTGGTTTCTCCTTGTGCTTTACATTTTGTATATGTAAGGCATGTTTCAAGGTTGAAAACCAGGAAAGATGTGTGTCAAGGATGTGACCTTCACCCCTCCTATTAAATTTGTATGTTGGGAAAATAACATGAAAAGAAGCTAAATTATATGAAGGAGAATGTGGCATCAGGATTGGAGACAGACATATGAAGAACATATACAGATGATACAACTTTGGAGAAAATGAGGAAGACTTGAATCTCTTTCTAATGAGACTCAGAGAAAAAGAAATATATGTGTAATTTGTTGTTGTTGTTATGTGTTGTTGAGTCACCTGAGACTCATTTTGACCCTATGTACAACAGCCCTAAACCCTGCTCTATCCTGTGCCAATTTTATCGTCTCTGACACACCTACCCCCATTACCTCAGTCACTGAATCAATCCATCTCATCAAGGGTCTTCCTCTCCTGCACTGTCCTTCCACCTTCCCAAGCATGACATATCTCTCCAAGGACTGGTGCCTCCTTGCAACTTGTCCAAGGTATGTCAGATGAAGCTTCAGAATTTTTGCCTCCAAGAAGCAGCCTGGTTTAACACTCTCCAGTATAAACCTGTTTGTTCTCTTAGCAGTCCATGGTATATTCAGTGTTCTTTTCCAACCCACAACTCAAAGGCATCAATCTCCTTCTGTCATCTCTAGTTATGGTCCAGCCCTCTGATGCATAGCAAGTGATTGCAAAGACTATGGCCTGTGTCAGGCACACGTTAGTCTCCAGACTGACATCATCGCTCTTCAGTTCAATGGAGAGGTCTCTGACAGCAGATTTCCCCAATGCAAAATATCTTACAGCCTTAGTAAAATAAAAATTCTCATGGTGTACTAAAAACTCATGATAAATGGAGAAGATTGAAATTGTTCAGGATTTAAATTCACTTGGCTTCAAAATCAACTCCCATAGAAGAAATAACAAAAAAAAAATCAGATAGCATGTTGCATTGATCCATTCTGCTGCAAAGTATCATTTTAATGTATTAAAGAGCACAGATTTCGCCTTGAAGACTAAGATGCCCATGACCCAAGTCACATCTTCCCTTGCTTTGTATTCACATTATATTTGGACAGTGAATAAAGAAGACCAAAGAAGAATTCATGCTCTTAAATTGTAGAGTTGGTGAAGAATAGTGAATGCATCATAAATGCCAAAAGAACAAACAGATCTGTTTTGGGCAAAGTGCAGACAGAGTGCTTCTTAAAAGCAAGCATAATGAGACTTCATTTACTTTGGGCAAGTTATCAGGAAAGACCAGTTCCCTGAGAAAGATAGGATGCTGGTAGAGGATCAATGAAAAAGAGGAAGAGTCTTGAAGAGATGGATTGACATCTTGATTGCAACAATGAGTTCATGAAGAACAGTGTTCTGTTGTACACAAGACAGCTATGACGCTGAATCAGCACAGCAGAGCCTAACAACAAAGATTAACCTGGAAATCTTCTCCGGTTAGATGTCTGTTTAGAATTTTGCCTGCTTTAAATGGTTACATTGCCTATCTTCTTTCCTTGAGTTTTAAAGTGGATTTCTTTTTAACATACATTCTAGAACAAGTTCTTTATTACAGATGCTATTTTAAAATATTTTCTTGCAATTTATGACTTGTCTATATTTCATTTTAAAATCTCATTTTAAAGAAGTTGATTTTTAAAAAACCTCTGAACTAGAAGGTAACTTTATTAATATCCCAACATCATTTATTGACTAATGGAAAGAAAATTTTTTTTAGTTCAGTAATTTTCATCCTTAGACTTGCAAAGTTATTTATATCTGTGTCAGTGATAAAATTCCTGAAATGAATTTATTACAGCCACAAGGTCGTGTGATTAAAAGTCAGGACATTAGAGTTCTAGTCCTGGCTTAACCACTAGTGTGTGACCTTGAATATACCATTAATTTCTCAGGCTCAATTTCCTCAGCTGCTTTCTCTGGTAGAAACCTTCCTCAGAAGCTCAGGTTTTTTGTTGGTTTGTTTTACATCTTCATGATAACATAACACATCTCCCTTCTTTCCCCTAAAGAAACATTCATATTTTCTGTAACTGAAATAACTTCAGAACCAGAAAATAAACATGCAGATTAAAAAAAAAGAGGAAAGTAATACAAAGAAGAGGAGGAATTTTACTTTTTATCAGAACAGAAATATTAGCATTTCACTTATTTGAAAAGGTTTTCCTTGAACAACACACTTGAACTGATAGATATCAAATTACTTCCAATAGAAGGAAATTGCTTCCAATATAATACACATAATATTCAGAGGGAAGTTGTCAAAATGAATCATTATATTTAAGTGGAGGTGTGGAGTTATACTTTGTTCTGAGGAAATATTCAATCCCAGTGTTTTCCTTGCCAAGCATTTTACTGTGGAAATGTTTAAATGGAAAAAGATTATAAAAATTATACAGTGAATACCCACACATCTATTACTGGATTTCTATTATAATTGAAATAATTAATATTTTGCTGTATTTTCTTATTGTAAGTCTATCTAGGTATGTATTTACGTCTACCTTGCTTTTGATGGCAATTCAAAGTCAGTGAATTTTTAAAATTTAAACATCTATCATGAAGAAATCTTTTGTTACATATGAGTGATAAGACAATTCCTCCCAATCTCCCACATAGATTTGTCCATCATCAACAACAAAAACAAATAAACAAGGAGAGCTCAGCATACCAAATTGAGTCATTTATTCCTGAACTTTGAGTGTTCTCCACACAAAAAAATTCCTGACTCTCATCTCTAGATATCCTGAATATAGAATTGGATATTTCTTATTGTTGTTATTTGATGCCATTGAGTTGAGTACAACTCATAGCAACCATATGAACAAAAGATCTGACCCCTGTTCTCTCCTGTGCCATCTTCACATTTCCTGACACGCAAGAGCCCATTTCAGCAGTCACTGTGTCATTTCACCTGGTTGAGGGTCTTCCTCTCCTTCGATGACCATCCATCCTTCCTAGCATAATGTCTCTCTCCAAGGAACAGGCTCCCCTAGCAACATGTCCAAAGTATATGAGGTGAAGCCTTATCATCCTTGTCATCCTTATCATCATTCAAAGAGCACTCTGACTGCATCCTCTCCAAGCTGATTGTTCTCTTGGCTGTTATTGGTATGTTCAGTGCTTTTCTCCAAAACCATAGCTCAAGGGCATAAATTCTTTTTCCATTATCCTTATTCTTTGTCCAGCTCTCAGATGCATAGCAACTGACTGGAAAGACTATGACTTGAATCAGATGCACCTTAGTCCTCAAACTGACATCATTACTCCTCAATAAAATGGAGAGGTCCCTAACTGCAGACTTTCCCAGTGCAATACATCTTTTTATTTCCTGAATGATGGTACTTAGGATGTTATTGTGGATCCAAGCAAGATGCAGCTGTTGATATTTTCAATTTCCTCTCCATCAATCATGATGTTGTCTATCAGTCCAGTGGTAAGAATCTTTGTTTTCTTGACATTGAGACACAATCCATCTATGGATGGATCTATCCTATTTCTTATTAGTTGCATTTAAATAGGCCCTGATTCATGGTGACCCCATATACAAAGAATGAAATGCTGCCGGGTTCTGTACAATGATCAGTTTCAGAGTGGTTCTTTGTGATCTATAGGGCTTTCATTCAGAAATAGATTGATTATGAGACCTTTGTTAGTCTGAAAATCCAGATTAAGTCCATCTTTGTCTGAAAGCTTCTCTGAAACCTGCTCAACGTCGCTGCAACATGAACAATTCTACTATAAATGGGTGTTGACATGAAGCATCTTCTCTATAAGTCAAATCCAGGTCTCTCACATGAAATTCAAGAGCCCTGATATCTGAATCACCCACCCTATCAATCTCCTTTTGTATGCATCACCCCTAACTCAGAGATATTTGATTAGCTGATACATTCACCTATATAGAGCTTGGAAGAGTCAACCAGAAAGAGCAGATGTAGGGAAATTTATGGCCTGACTCAATTACACAAATCTAAGAAAGCTGTATGAATCCTAACTAATTATGGTTAACATTGAAAAGAATAAGAATCTTAGAACACTCAATTATGCTCATTCAACATCAATTCTTAGACCAAGAAACTGTTGTCCAAACAAAACGAGGGCACATTGAATGGCTTAAACACAGAAAGATGTGCATGAGGAGTGTATCCTTTCTCTATTTCAATATAATATGTAGGCTGAGAAAATCAGTTGAGAGGCTAGACTTTATGGTGTCAGGATTGGAGGAAGAATTATCAACAACCTACATTATGCAGATGATACAACTTTGCTTGCCTAAAGTTAAGAAGACTTGAAATGCTTACAATAGATCAAAGACTACAGCCTTCAATATGGATTACATTTCAACATCAAGAAAACAAAAATCCTCACCACTGCACAAATAGGCAATATCATGACAGATGGAGAGAAGATTGAAGTTGTTAAGGATTTAATTTTACTTGGATGTTTACAGTCAACATTCTTGGTATCAAAAGTCAAGAAATCTGAAAACATGTTGCACTGAAAAAATCTGCTGTTAAAGACCTTTCCAAAATGTTAAGGAGCAGTTACTTGAAGACCAAACCATGGTCTTTTCAGTTAGTTGCTATGCATCTGAAAACTTGACAGTGACACAAAACAATAGAAGAAGAATTGACGTCTTTGAGTTGTGAGGCTAAAGAAGAGTACTGACTATCCCAAGACTATCAAGACAGTCAACGTGTCTGTCCTAGAGAAAGTGACACTGTCTGGAGGCAAGGATAGAGAAGCTACACCTCACATATTTTGTTATTAAGAGGGGACAATCCTTGGAAAAGGATGTCATGCTTGGAGAGGGAGGGGCAGAAAAAGAGAGGAAAATCATCACTGAGAAGGATTGACTCTGTGACTGCAACAATGGGTTCAAATATATCAAAGATGATGAGAAAGGCACAGGAGACGGCAAGGTTCAGATCCCCTGTTCAAGAGTAGTTATGAGTCATAGTCAACTCAATGACATCTAAAATGCACAGCAATCTCTCTCTCTCTCTCTTCACCAACATTTCTATTTACATCTACTTCTTCATCTACATCTACATCTACATGTATTTGGTAGGTTCACAGGGATTTGGGCCGCTATTCCAAAAACTTCTTGGGAAGTTTGAAATGACCAGTGACTCCAAGGGGGAGGGGGAAGAATGGACATTCTCCTCTTGTGTGATTTGTAGGCTTTAAAACTCAACAAAGGGTCATTTATGAGTAATTTCTGCCTCAGTGGTAACAAATATCAACTGTGTGTGTGTGTGTGTGTGTGTGTGTGTGTGTGTACTGCTAATAGAGACATTTCAATTTAGAACTGTTAGATTAGGAAGCTCTAGTGGCCTGGTGGTAAGAAGCTGTGCTGCAATCCTGAAGGTATGCGGTTCGAATCCACCAGATGCTCTGCTGAGGAAGGAGGGGCAATCTCCTCCTGTGCCAGTTGGATCCGACTCAACGGTACACAACAAGAAAAGAAAAGAAAAGGGAAAAAAAAGAAATGTTAGATTAGGACATGGTATTTGCATTTTTAACACATACTGAAGGTATTCTGAATAAACTAGTCATATAAAGGGAGGAAGGATACAAAAAAAGCTGGTTGGTGCATGATGTAAAGGTTATGTGAGGATCAGTCTCATTTGTGTCCTCTTCTGGAATTTAGAAATATTTCAGACATGACTGGTCAATTTGGAGACAGCCCACCAGGCAATGATTGACCTAAAACCAATCCATATTCAGTAAAAGGAGACTTGAATTTGAGTTCTTGATAGCATTTCACATCCTGACATGACAGCTAATCTAGGTTCTAGAAAGGAAGAAGTCTGCGAGATAAACTTAAGAAAGCTGTTTGACTATTAACTGTATAAGACATTGAAATACAAATGGCATGTATAGGGAGCTCTGGTGGCCTAGTGGCAAGAAGCTGTGTTGCAACCCCAATGGTGCATGGTTCGAATCTGCCAGATGCGCCCCTGGAGAAAGGAGGGACAATCTCCTTTCCTCCTGTGTCATTTAGATGGCAAAGAGAGAGAGAGAGAGAGAGAGAGAGAGAGAGAGAGAGAGAGAGAAGTGGCATTTCTCTGTTGCTGTACAGACTGTATGAGAAACCAAAACAAAATCCCTTTCATTGTCCTTAAGTCGGATCTCACTCATAGCAGACCTCTTTGGGTTACTGAGGCTGTAAATCACACAGGAGATTGCCTGAAGATTGAGCAAATTTCAGAGGGAACTTTTGTGCACAGTGACTCCAGGGGACTGTAGCTCTTGGTTGCAGTGCCTGGTAGAATATGACCATTTCCAACTGAATCCAGTAGAAATTATCAGAGGGATACCTTGATGACTTAGGGTGTCATTGATGTTCAAATATATGAGGGGGATAAATAGTGACCATGACACAGATACAGCGCTGTAAAATTAATTTCCTTAAGGGTTTCCTGAGAAATTACTGGTAGGGAATTATTTTCAGTTAACAGTAAGACCTGGGGGAAAAAAAACCTAACACAATATGACTTATATGACTTTAGTCTGCATTAAATACCCATTGCTTGTTAGGTGGAGATAGACAGGTAGAAAGATAGCTGCTGTTAAGTGACTGAGATGCCTGGAGACCCCACGTACAACAGAAGGGACTATTGTCCAGTCCTCGGTCATCCTTACTATGACCAGCATGTTTGAGTCTGTTACTGCACTATTGTGCCAACCCATCCCAAGGAGGGGCTTCTTTGCCATCACTAGTTTTCTACTTCACCAAACATGCTACCTTCCTCCAGTGATTGATTGATCCCTCTGGATAACATATGTAAAATCAGTTAATTAGAAAATGGACTGTTGCGGTCCATACAATTTTATTGGCTAGCTTTCAGAAGTTGATTACCAGGCCTTCCTTCCTTATTTGTCTGTCTGGAAGATCTATGGAAACCTGATCACCATGAGTAATCCTACTGGCAGGAGTGGCATCCACTTCCTAAACAACATGCCGCCAGAAACTCTATGAAATTTTCATGAAGGTTGATAGTTAAAGAAAGGCTTCAGGTCTTTTGTTCATAGGGTCACGGTGAGTCATGTTTGACTCAAACGCAATCAACAACAACATCCAAAATACAGTGGCATAGATTTTAGCATTGTAGTAACGTGTATGATGTGTAAGTTACTAGAGTAACGCAGACAGAAAGGTGCATGGCTGTAGGTAAAGATAAGAACTAGTAAAGAAAGTCAAAGGGTGAGAAAAAGGCAAGACAAAAAGTCAAATCCGCTGCCACCAAGTTGACTCCAGCTTTAACCTTGTCAGAACAAATGAGGGAAGGAAGGAAGGAAGGAAGGAAGGAAGGAAGGAAGGAAGGAAGGAAGGAAGGAAGGAAGGAAGGCATAAAAGAGTGAAGCAGCATATTAAGGAAGAGAATGTATAGATGCTTCACAAACTTATCTTTGTCCTAATAAACATTGCTTAGTTTATCTTAAAATTGAAAGTTACTTTCATAATTTTAGCATAATAATGAGTATTGCATTTACAATTTTCTCCTACTTTGATCTTGCTTCATTGATCTCCTTTCTGTAGCCTTTCCTGTTTCCTTCTCTGATCATGGGGGGATGGCGGTGTGTGTGTGTGTGTGTGTGTGTGTGTGTGTGTGTGTGTGTGTGTGTAGTATTTCCTAATTGTTGTCTTTCATACTAGAGAGGAGCTCTGGTAGCCTAGTGGTAAGAAGCTGCACTGTAATCCCAAAGGCACATGCTTTGAATCTGCTAGCTGCTCTGAAGGAAGATGCATAATCTAACTCTGCAAAACTTCTGGAGAATCAGCTGTGGGTCAATTTTGACTCGATGACACACAACAACAATAACATACTAGAGAAGTTACTTGTTTTGTTGTGGAATTTCAGGATTTAATGAGAACCTAAGCATGATATCTGACCTTCTACTCAGTAATCTCTCAGCTTCATTCATGACAACTCATTGTGTAGGTTGACTTGGGAGAGCTGAGAGGAGAGGCCAATGTTTAACCTTTCTAACAAAGGCCATGCCCCCTCACCCTGACAAGAGACATACTAGATATCTTGTTGTTGTTGGAAGGTTTTAAAAGAAATTTCTTATTTTATTTTATACTGATTTATTTACAGTTAGGAAACATTGTTTTTCACACTGGATCTTTGCGATTTCCTTCACACACATCCCATCAAATTGTGCCACCTTATGATTAACCGCCCTCCCCCCTCTTCTCATCCCTCGGCTTCCTCCCTACCTCCCACGGCTTGGATCCTCATACACATTCTACAATAATGGTTTTATACAGTATTTGTCTTTATGGGATGAGTTAGTTCACTCAGCATAATGCTCTCCAGTCCCTCCCAAGTTAGGTTGTAATATACAAAATCATTGCCCTTGTGTGTTGCATAGTATTCCATCATGCGTATGTACCATAATTTCTCAATTTATTTGATTGTGGTTGGACATCTGGACTGTTTCCATGTTCTTGAAATGGTGAATAATATTGCTATGAACATTGGTATACAAGTCTCCATTTGAGTTGGAAGAATTTTTTGGTATTGAAATTTTAATGAACATTTACAGAGACTTTGAATTTCCATTCATTCATTCATTGTTGCGCATTTTCCTCCCAGCCTACCCTGCCCCTCAGTTCATTTTTCTCTTTGAAAAGAAAAAAATTCTTTCATTGTTATACAATTCCCCCACTCCCACCCCAGTCCACTTTACTATGCAGCTCTTACTCTGGACTCTTTTAATGAAAATAATACCCAATCATATATTCATGTTAAACAGTTCTGTTCCTCATCTGTTTCAATGCAGTATACATTATTTATCCTCTCTTTCCTTAGGTTTCCCCCAACCCTGAATGTCAGCCCCATTTTACAACAGTGACACTCTGCAGTATTTTTCCTTTTGTGACTGAGATATTTCACTCAGCATAATGTCCTCCAGGGTCGCCCATTTTGTATAATATTTCATGAGTTCCTTGTTTTTAAATACAGCATAGTATTCCATTGTGTGAATATATCACATCTTCTCTATCCATTTGTTTGTTGATGTTCACTTGGGTAGTTTCCAATTCTTTGCTATTGTGAACAAAGTAGCAATAAACATGGGTGTTCATATATTTGCTTGAGTGGCAATTCTAGTTTCTTTAGGGTATATTCCCAGTAGTGGAATTGCTGGGTCAAATGGTATTTTTATTTCCAACTTTTTGGGAAGGTGCCATACTGCCTTCCATAGTGTGAGTTGGAAAATTTTAAACAAATTTTATTTTATATTGGTTTGTACACAAAATTCATATACATCGTATACACTTTTCTTCATTCACATTGTGTTTCATTCTCATACAGATGTGTTTTATGAAATTAATCCCCACTAAATTATGCCTACCAGTACCCCATCTTTTCAGGTACCCAGCAGATCTTTTCCATTTTTTTAACCTCTTCCTGTTATGTGTCTCCTCTGGGGACAAAATTTAGGAATATTGAATGGCAAACTAACTCTAGAATGCTTGGGGACCAAGTTGCCCTTTTTGGACTTTGGTCAAGTTGGAGCTTGACTAAAACTAGTTTGTCTGTAATAATTGGCTCTGGGCAGACCAGATGGCTGGGAGGGACATCGTATGGGTCATTTTATCCCACAGGTGACTTCTCTGGAGCAGCTTCCCAGTCATGATGAAGGGGGCGGGGAAGGGAAGGACCACATAAAGACACATTTAGGATCCAAAGAAAGCTTGATGTGGGGAGGGTTCTTGCTACATCAGAATGTAAATAATTACTTTACTTGCTCATTCAGCAGGGAAAGGGAGGAGGGAAGATTAATGGACAATTTAAAAGAAAGTCCAGTTAAAACCTTTGTGGTTCTTATGTCATGGAAGCAAAGCCAGTGTAATCTAAACAAAAAGAGTGTGTCCCCATTTGGGCCCAGAGACCACACAGTGGCTGAGAATTGCCCATGAGCAAGGTCCCGCTCTTTATAGACCATTTGTTTCCATTTGGAGTGAAAAAGGAGATACTCTTGTAGAGGTTAAATCACCCAGTTATTTGTTATAAACTTTCAGAAAGGAACAGGCTTGAAACAGGTCTTAAGTGTTCCAGTGACAAATATTTAACGTCACCTCTGAGATTTATGGTGGTTCTGTTCACCCTTTGAAAGCTTTTAGCTCAATGGCAAAGGTAGTGGGGAATTTGTTCACCAAAGGGGGACCTTTTTTTTGTGATCGTTTTTGTCATTTTAGTTCTGATTGGAGAGTGTCCCAAAGTTTCTGTCATGAAAACATCACCCATTTTTCATTTGTCAAATCCGTGTCATTTGTCATTTGGTCATGACTATCTTGGAACTCTCATCTATATAAATAGATGGAAGTGCTCCTGACATCTGGACTGTCAGCATTTCTTGCCTCTACAGCTGTGGCAGGGAGGAGGGAAACTCAAGAGATGACTCCGTATCATCCCTGCAGTCACTGGCTTGTAAAGCAGGGGCTCCAGGTGTTAGTCACTGGTTCCCAGTCCAAAGTGCCTACTGTGTTGGGATAACTATACTTGGTGATAGTATGAACTGCTAAGTTACCTATGACCTATAGTGATGTTATGAAAAATTACTCTTTACCCTGCCCTATGCTGAGCCAACCTCAATCTCTGACACACTTGACTCCATAGCTACAGTTACTGTGTCAATCCATCTCACCAAGGGTGCTCTCTTGCACTGACCCTTTTCCAAGCATAATGTCCTTCTCCAAAGATTGGCTTCTCTTGAAATTATGCCCAAAATATGTGAGATAGACTTTCAGCATCCTTGTCTCTAAGGAGCAACCTGGTTTCACTTTCACCTAGACAGACCAGTTTGTTCTCTTGGCAGCCCACGGAATATTTAGTACTCTTCTTCAGCCCCACAACTCAAAGGCATCAATTCTTCTGTTATCCTTAGTCATTGTCCAATTTTGCAATGCATACCAACCTTTTTTTTTATTTGCATGGAAAAGTGTATTTTGAATAAAATACACCAACTGTGAAGATGCATAAAGATTTTCCCCTAAAATGAAAAAAAAAAAATCATGCTAACATTTACCTCTGCCCTCTTTTTTCTTTACCTTATCTTGTTAATTTTTTTGTTTTATTCTGATTTAAGTTCGAATACATTGTTTTTCACAAAAAAAAATCCTTCCCATTTCCTTTACCCCATTCACCCACTGAATTGTGCAGCCCTATGATTAACACCCTACCTCCCCATCCTCATGCAAGCAATTTAAAAAAACCAAAGCTTATAGCATGCACTCCTTAATATTTAGTCTGGCATTGCTGCTTTTTAGAATCCTGCAGAGGTCTTAGACAACAAATTTCCCCAATGCAATTCACCTTTTAATTTCCTAACTGGTGGTGCCAAGAGGGTTGCAATAAGCAACACCAGGATAAGTGGAGCAAAGACTGATTTTTTTTTAAGAACTTAATTGTATTTTAGTTCACAATTAATGCCCAGGGAAGCAGCAGTTAGGAAGTCAAAGGACTTCTTTAAAGTGATAAAGAGCAAAGATGCCACTTTGAAGAGTAAGAAGAGTCTGACGCAAGTCATGGTGTTTTCTTTTTTTTTTTTAAGTATTTAGGTTTTTTTTCTTTTTTT
>NW_006400080.1:406504-410871 GCF_000299155.1 Elephantulus edwardii | reverse complement strand
AGGTCCCATTCATCTATGTTATCTTCTCCTGGTTGTAGCTTTTCCAGGATACTGGGAAGACTGTTTATGTTGTGGATTAGGACTTCTAGTGTTGAAGTCATGGTGTTTTCAATTGCTTCATCCTCATGTGAAAAACTGGACAATAAATAAGAGAGACTGAAGAAAAATGGATGCCTTTGGATTGCAGTATTGGTGGAGAAGATAGAGCTTGGACTATGGGCTACCAAAAAGGCAAACAAATCTGTCTTTGAAGAAGAACATCTGGAGTGTTCTTTAGAAGCAAGGATTGTGAGACATGGTCTTGCATACATTCCATAGGTTACCAGAAGGACCAGTCCAATGACACCATGCTTGGAAAAGCAGTAAGTCAGAGAAGAGAAAGACCTTCGAGAAGACGATTTGACACAGTGAACACAACAATGGACTTCAGTACAACAGAAGCTGTGAGGATTGCACAGCATTGGCAAGCTTTCCTGTTGTTGTGTATGTTACTATGAGTCATTATTATTCACCATTTCTTGCAATTTTAAGTATATTTTTTACTTTGATGAATACATGGCTCTTGGCCAAAAGTGGAGAGTACCAGAAAAATGTCTGTGTTTCATTGACTATGTAAAGGTTTCTGATGTGTGGATCACAACAAAGTTGTGGCTAATCTTGAGAAGGATGGGAATACCAGAACATTTGATTGTGCTCATGGGAAATCTATACTTGAACCAGGATACAGTCTTCAGAACAGAGCTAGGAAAGACTGCATGGTTCAAAATCAGGAAAGGAGTGCATCAGGGATGTGTTTTGTCTCCATACCTTTTCAATCTGTTTGCAGAATAAATCATTAGAGAGGCTAGATTTTATGAGGAGGAGTGTGGATTCAGGATTGGAGGAAGACTCATCGACAGCCTGTATTATACAGAATACACAATCTTAGTTACCGAAACTGAGGAGGACTTGAAGTATTTGCTGCAGAGTCAAGGACCATAGTCTGCAATATGGATTGAAACACAACATCAAGAAAATGAAGATTCTCAGTACTGGGCCAATTGGGAGCATCATGATAGATGAAGAGATTGAGATTGTTAACAATCTCATCTTGCTCCATTTCACAATCTGACATAAGCAGTCAGGAAATCAAAAAGCAAATTACATTAGGAAAATCTGCTGTCAGAAACCTCACCATAACGCTAAAGACCAATGATGTCAGTCTAGAGACTCAGATGTGCCTGATTCAGACTATGGCCTTTGCAATTACTTGCTAAGCATCAATGAGATGTTAGACAATGACCAAGAATGACAGAAGAAGAATTAATGCCTTTGAGTTGTGGCACTGGAGAAGAGAATTATACCATGGACTTCCAAGAAAACGAACAGGTCTGTCCTGGAGGGGGTGAAGGATTTTGAGACTCTGTCTCACATACTTTGAGGAGGGACCAGTCTTTGGAGAAGAATATCGTTCTTGGAAGGGTGGAAGGGCAATGAAGGAGAGGAAGACCCTGGATGAGTTGGAATGAACAAGAGCTGGGGTAATGAGGTTAGGTGTGTCGAAGACTGACATTGGCTTAGGATATAGGTCAGGGTTCAGAGCTATTGTGTGTAAGTTTGCTTTGAGTCATAGTTAACTCAGCGGCACGTAACCACAACTATATTTTGCTAGTATTGAAGAAAATGAATATATATTTAAAATTAACATTCTCTATTATTATATTCATAGTATTTAGTTCCTTCTCCTAAGTTTTCAAAGAGAACAATCCTGTTACTGCTAATGGTTGTTGTAAACCTTCAAGTTGGAACCAACCCATAACTGACCCTCCATCGGGTTTTCAAAGGCAGTTAATCACATGGGAGGGGATTGCCCATCCTTCTCCCGAGTATCTCTAATAACCTGGTCATTTCCTTCTCCATGTGTTAATTTTTATTTCAAGTTTCATCTGATGATTTTGTCTAACTATTCCAGAGCAAAGTTAAGTTGGTCCATCAGTCAACTTGTCACTTCACACTCTGGCTTAAAACAACCATCACCCAGCTTGCTTGCTTACACTTCAAACCTGTCTGCAGTCTTGCCAGAGGCTGACGGCTCTAGTCTTTGCTTGGCTGGCTTAGCTCCAGGCTTCAGGTTGGATCCAGGTGCTGAGTTTTATTTTGTGTTTATATTCAGAAGTGTGCTGCTCAGCTCTTCAGTGTAAGTACTAATGCTTGTGCCAATACGTTTTCTGTTATTTGGAACCCAAGGCATCCAGATTGATAAGTGCCAGGAAAACTTGCCATTAAGCTCAATAAACACTATTCAGACATCCTATGGAGACATCAGATAGATGCTTGCTGCCACCTCAGTGATCTTATCAAGCTGTCTGTGGTTAACACAATGGAATTACTACTGCCTTCTTTTCCTCTGAGAGCTGAATTCTGTACTGTAAGATTTTCACACTTTAATGTGCATTGGAATTACCAGGAAATCTTGTTTAAATATTGTTTCTGATTCAGCACGTTGAGGGTGAGGCCTGAGCTTTTGCATTCATCACAAACTCTCAAGTGAAGTTGGTTCATAGACCTCAAGTTGAATAAAAAGCTTTAGACCACTGAGAGAATGCAAATTTTAATCCTTTTTAAAAAAATAATTTTACATTACTAATTTTCTAAAGACAGAAGGGTTACATTCTCCCTCAGACGGAAGACCTAATAATAACTGAAAAATCAAGCACGGCAAACCCTACAGAACACAGTTCTACTTTGATAAACAGGAGGTCACCCTGAGTTGAGAAGAACTCAACAAAAACTGCATTTATGTTTTACTTTTATTTTTCATGCCTCTGTAAACTCTATGAACTTTGATAAATGTTGATAGTTGTAGAGGGGCTTCAGGCCTTTTGTTAATGGGGTTGGTATGAGTCACGTTCGACTTGAAGGAAATCAACAACAATGGTGAGGTATAGGCACATTTAGGAAGCTCTAGTGGTCTAATGAGAAAGGAATTGTGCTTTCAAGCAAAGGCAAGTGGCTTCAAATCACTAGCTGCTCCATGGGAGAAAAATGGGGACTCTCTTCACACACAACTTGCAACCTCTGAAAACCCACTGTAGGATCAGCCAGAAGTCAGTTCTGACTCTACATAACAACTACAATAGTGTACATATGGCAGAGGGAGAAGACTACCATTTATAAATACTGTGCAGCTGGCATGAGGGTAGAAGCATCTGCCCTCAATCTTGTCCTCAAGGGGACAAGGTCACATCAACAATATCAATATCATAAAGGAAATTTCTATGAGGCCAGACATACTATCATACCCTGTTGTTGTTGTTGTTGTTGTTAAGTGTCATTGAGTCATAGACGACTCATAGCGACCCTATGAATGAAAGACCTGAACACTTGTATAACTTTCAGCCTTTCTCCGAGTTCATAGAGTTCCCGGAGGCAAGCTGTTTACTGAGGTAGATGCCACTCCTGCTTCCAAGCTTGTTTTCATCCTGGAGCTCCACCAAACACTGTCCACTATGGGTGACCATTGTTGCATTTGACACATCAGTGTCATAGTGTTCAGCATCACAGCAACCATGAATTACTTCTGTACAGCAAGTGGACAGACTAAGGCTATATGATCTAGAAAAATTTTTGACAAAAAACCAATTAAAAACAGGCCTGAGGGCCTCAGATTAAAGTCACCCACTATTGGCTTGGTAGCATACCTTTCTGTCCACTAGGCTGGCTGAGCTCTCTCTACAACATCAATATCACAAAGCCAGTTTCTATGAGGCCAGGCATACTATCACACCTGCTTTTTTCAATTCTAACACCTACTGTCACTCCCATGTTCTCTCTGCTCTGCTATTAGATTCACTAATACAAGGGCCACACAGAACATGCAGATAATACTCATGATTCTGGGGTTTATTAAGGAAGTAGTGAGTTACAGCTCAGAACAGAAACACTCAAGATATAATTTTTCTATTAGGACAGATTCTTTTGAGGAATGCTAACGAACTGCCCTCTGATCTTCAAACTTAAAGCATCGGGTCTATGGGTGTGTTCATGTGTGCTACGTCTGTCCATGTCAATGTGAGTAGGATGTCAGTTTCGGGGAATTTTTCTATTTCCTCTAGGCTTTCAAAATTATCAGAGTAGAGCTTTTAGTCATATTCCATTATTATCAATTTAATTTCAGCTAGTTCTATTGTGATGTCACCTCCTTCTTTTTTTATTCTAATTGGGAAGGGTGTATGCCAGGGATCTGTCCTGTCTCCATACATTTTCAACCTGTATGCAGAGCAGATTATCAGGGAGGTTGGGCTTTATGAGGAGAATTGTGGCATCAGGATTGGTGGAAGATCTGTTAACAATCTGCGTTATGCAGATGATACAACCCTGCTTGCTGA
>NW_006400080.1:386712-405909 GCF_000299155.1 Elephantulus edwardii | reverse complement strand
TCTATGAGGTGGATTGATTCAGTGACTGGGGTAATTGGGATGGGTGTGTCAGAGGCAGTGTGATTGGCACAGGATAGAGCAGGGTTTAGGGCTGTTGTACGTCAGGTCGCTATGAGTCGCAAACGACTCGATGGCACATAACAACAACAAGAACAGCAACAACAACAACAATTTATGTCTTATTTTTCTTTTTTCTTAAGTTTGCTAATAGCATAAGACCATTATTATAAAAATAGAAAGATAACTAGTTAAGTGTATAAAAGTCCAAAGGGGGGGAAATAACCAGTAAGAGGTGTATAAAAGGCAGGGAGGTGGAGTATGGGGAAGTAGGGGGAATCACTAGAATGGTAGAGTTTTGTGGACAGAGAGAGGGGGTAAAAGAAAAAGAAAGTTTTTATAGGGTCCTGAGAAGACAGAGGAATAGTGGGCATAGATGAATGGTGATTAATTTTATAAAACACAATGCATAGGAATGATTGTATGAAACACAATATGAATGAAAAAGTGTGGAACACAATGAATATGAATGAAATACAACGTAGACAACTTTTGTATGCAAACCAATATAAAATAAAATTCAAAAGCTGTGTTGCCTTGGAAGACTCTGTTATCAAGTGTTGGAGACAACCATGGAGAGGGATTTGTGTGCTGACATGATCATGTCAAGATCGCAGACCACTTAGACACAATAAGCAGAAACTCAGCAAGTTGAGGTACTGCTAATGTGACCAAGTACTTAATCATCACACCAAATATTCCCAGATACTGTGGAGTGATAAACAGATACCTGGAACTGTGGTTCTTGCCTAGGAACTAAACAACACAATTTGTTTTAACTTGTTCTTGGAAAAGGATAATAAATATGAAGGGCTAAAGGCAATCTGGGATCTACTCCTTGAGAAATTGAGTCCCCTGACACGCTTCTTAAAGATTAAATTGTGTCTGTATTTTCTTTGAGTTGCCATTTCATCCCCGTTTTCTAAATACCCTGGCACTGCAAGCTGTATCTCACAACCAAGGACCCCTTCAAAGTGCTAAAGAGCAAAGATATCAGTTTAAAACTTCAGGTACATCTGATCCAAGTCATGATATTTTCAATTGCTTCCTATGTCTCTGAAAATCACACAGTGAATAAGGAAGACTGAAGAAGAATCAGTGCCTTTGCACTGTGGTATTGTTGTTGTTGATTGCCTTCGAGTCAAACATGACTCATGGTGACCCTGTGAACAAAAGTCCTGAAGCCCATCTACAACTATTGGTGTTTGTCAAAGTTCGTAGAATTTCTGGAGGCATGTTATTTAGGAAGTGGATGCCACTCCTGCTTTCAAACCTATATTAATAAATAATATTGACAACCCCGTGGACTTCCAAAAGAACAAACAAATCTGTCCTGGAGCAAGTGCAATCAGGGTGCTCTTTAGAAGCTAGAATGATGAAACTTAACCTCTCACATGCTTTGATCATATTGTGAGAAGGACCATCTTTGGAGAAGTACACCAGGCTGGTAAAGGTAGTTGTTGTTATGTGCCATTAAGTCATCTACGACAGTAAAATACAAGAAGACCTTCAATGAGATGGGCTGACTCAGTGACTGCAAAAAATGGGAGTGAATATGTTAGAAATCATGAGGATTGTGCAGGATAAAGTTCTGATCGTTGTTCATAGAAGTGATGGCACCTAACACAACAGCAATAACCAGCCTTGTGGTAAAAACCAAACCAATCTGACCATGTGGTAAAAGACAAGTCATATTGACTAACCCCACTATAGCACGCTGTGTAAGTTCAACCTGTGCTTCTGGTTATGATGTTGGCTGGTTGTGCATTATCTCAGCTTCAATGCATACGTTCTATAAAGTTGGCGAATGATTGAATTGTAAATGAGAATGGATGAGAACCTACATTTGACTTCATTGCTATTGTTAAGTGCCATCAAGTAAGCTCCAACTCATGCCAACCCTAAGTATGTACAACAGAAACAAATCCTGCCTGATCTTGTGCCATCCTCCCAATCTCTGCTGTATTTAAGCCTATTGTTGTAGTCACTGTGTCAGCTCACCTCCTTGTAAACATAAAGACAGAATTGACTGTTTGAAACATAGGAAGAAGAACAAACTTCAGAGTGATCACAAAAGGAGTGAAATCTTTTATCTAAAATAAGGAAGAAGAAGGTTGGAACATTCACGACTACAGAAACTATAGACCAATGGAACAGAAGAGAGAGCTCAGAAAGAATCCATTTTGGGGAAGTTAATTTTTGACAATGGATCATAAAATGATAAAAAAGGGAAAGATAATATCTTTAACAAATGCTGTTGGCAAAACAGCATATCCATTTGTAGAAAAATGAAACAATATCATGTCTCATGCCATATAAAAAACCTAACTAAAACAAACAAACACCCCAAAATAAAAAAAAAACAACCTAACTCAAACTGGATGAAAGACCTAGATGTGCAGCCCAAAAGAGATCTGTTGTTGTGTACTGTAGAGTTAGAACGAACCCATAGCTGACCCTCCGGTGGGCTTTCAGAGGCAGTTAATTGCACTGGAGGAGATTGTCCATCTTTCTCCTGTAGAGCAGCTGGTGGCCTCTAGCCACATGCCTACAGGATTGCAGCTCAGCTTCTTGCCACTAGACTACAACAGTTCTCTTGTAAAGATATGTAAACAGCAAAAGAGATTATCAATTTTGTTATGTGTCATGGAGTTGCCTAAGACTCATAATGACCTTATGTATAGTAGCTCTGAACCCTGTCCTATCTTGAACCAATTTTATTGTATCTGAAACACCTACCCTCCTTTCCCCAGACACTGAATCAATCTATCTCATCCAGGGTCTTCCTCTCCTGCACTGTCCCTCCACTCTTCCAAGCATGACATTCTTCTCTAAGGACTAGTCCCCTTCCTTTTGGCAACATGCTCAAAGTATGTCACACAGAGCTTCAAAATCCTTGCCTCCATTCAGCAGCTTGGTTTCACTCTTTACAGGACAGACCTGTTTGTTCTCTCAGTAGTCCATGGTATGTTAAGTACTCATTAGAGAGCTTTGTTTTTTGCTATGAACAAACTCTCCATCTGTCGCTGTCAGTTTGCTGGAAACTTAACAGCAACACCCTGATGGGAGTAAGCACAATGGAGACACATCACTCTGGGAGTGGATCAGAGTCAATCCAACTTGGTTTTATTGGGATAAGCACTGCACTTATATACACAGAAAAACAGGATAGGGTGGGCTTACAGACGTGGGACATGTGGATTGGTTAAGAGAACCTTAGCCTCATGTGGACCCCACTCCCAGCTCAACAAACGCAGCAGCCATCTTCCCAGGTGGTGAGCTTTCTCAAGCCAGTACAGCCAAACACAGGGGAGCTTTCTCTACCCAGCATTAAAGGCCATTGGGAGGCTTGCACCGATCTGGAGCTCAGGCAACCCATCCTGGCCAGAGGCCCTCCCTCCCTCCCCAACATTCCACAACATCCATCATAACTAAAAAAGCACTAACAATAGAAGATAGACTAGGTAAGTTATTGTAGCTTTGGGCCATCAAATTGGAAACAGCACAATCTCCAGTGGATTTTCAGAGGCCATAAATTAAACAGGAAGGGATTGCCCATCTTTCTCTTAAGGAGCAGCTAATGGATTCAAACCACCAGCCATTGAAGTGACAGTGAAACTCCTTACTATCCCATTTAAATTTTTAAAATAGTCTTCTTACAAGGATCTGTTGGGAAACCTGGTATAATCTTTATTATTTTCTCCATAAAAAATTCTCTGCTTGCTTTCAATAGTATTTTTTAACCCTAATTTTAAAATTTAAATTCTTCTGTGGATCTGAACAAATCTTCAAAACAGTAAAAAAAATAACAGATTGAGAAATGATATTTAGCAATGATGTAGAAGATATGCTTACAATTTACAGTAAGTCTCAACAACAAAAACACAAGCAATTCAACTGAGAAATGAACAGAAAAAATTAATAGACATTTTGCTAAAGAAGACAATCATGCAGCCAGTAAATATATGAGAAAATGCTCTCATTCATTGCACAACAGAGAGCTACAAATAAAAACAAAAGATTATTTTGTAAAAACTAAGTTTAATAAGACAGAAAATAAGGAATGGAAACAAGGGCTTGGAGACAGTGGAACTCTCATACAGTGCTGGTAATGCTGTGAAATGGTACAACTACTGTGGAAACAATATGGTATCTTTGTAAAAAGTTTGAAATAGATAGCATTTGAGCTAACAATATTGGTAAGTGGGATTTAGACATAAAATCTTGGATATAAACAGATGTACATACACTCATGTTCAACAACCTTAGTTGTTCTCAGCAGATGAATAGATAATCAAACTGTGGTACAAAAAAATACGATTAGAGTACCATGCAACACTAAAGAATAATGAATTAGTGCAGAATAGTATCACAGATGATCCTGGAGGATGTTATACTGAAATAAGACATAAAAGGACAAATATTGCATAGGTCCCTTTATGAGAAACTGTATATAGATAGAATAAAATAATTTTTTGATGCTTTTCATGGAAAGTAGAGGAAGGGGTAAGAAAACCAGTAAATAGGTAATGGACGTATTGCATACTGGGTGAAGGAAACTCATAAAACTAAGGTGTGCTTACTAAAGAAGTTACAATAACATGCACCAGAGTCATAGAGAAGCATAGACTACATCCTACACAACCCTACATTACCAGCAATAACAAACATTAGCCTACAAGTGGATACATATACAAATAAATGAGAGGGACAGATATACTTATAATCATGTGGAAGTCAGGAAGATGACATTTCAACACGATTATTTATATGTGCTGCAAATGCATCTATGTCTATAAGAGCACTCTGCTGACTTAGTGGTGAGGCTCTGTGCTGCTAGCCTGAAGGCATGCAGTTTGAATCCACCAGCTGCTCTGTGAGGGAAAGACGGGCAATCTTTTGGTATTGATTTACAGCCTCTGAAAACTCACTGGAGGGTCAGCTATGGGTTGGTTCCAACTTGTTGGCACACAACAACACAACATAATACAGCCACATTCTTTGGATATGTTCGGAGGGCCTGTTCTTCAGATGGAATGCCACGCTTGGAAAGGTGTAAGCAGCGAAGGAGAGGAAGACCTTAAATGAGAGATGGATTGACACAGGGACTGACGCTCAAGTAAGACAGAAGTGATGAGGATGGTACAGGTTAGGACAGGGTTCAGATCTGTTGTTCATAAAGTTGCTGTGAGTTGTAACCAATCAGATAGCACATAACAACAATAACATAGTAGAGTCCATAGGTGGGAATTCATGTGAATATCTTAATCTTATTAAACACCTAGAGAGAATGAATGAGAATGGGGCTCCTGAACCACCATTTGGGGAAACAATCAAGACCAGTTGAGACCATTATAACATGATCTGTGAGTGCCCTTGAATTGGTTCTGTGAGGCCATAGCCCCATATCAGCTCTGTGTCCTGCCAGTCTCTTGTTCTCCACTGAGGTTCCAGGTAAATGCTGATCTGATTGAGGCAGAAATCTCTGGCCCTTAAGGACGTGCACTATGCTCTTTGATTTTTCTTCCTTATGGTAAGATTTCTACCTTTGCTGCTAAACTCACTCAATTTAGCTTGATGAATTCGAAAAATTGGGCAAACTCCATAATGATGCTGTTGATTGCCGCTGAGTTGAGCATGACTCAGAGCGACCCTATGAACAAAAGATCTGAAGCCTTTCTATAACTATCATCTTACGGACACTCTCTTTTGGGTTTTCTATCCAATCCTGTGGTGAAAGCCAAAGCTGAGAAAGCCATTTTGAAAAATAAAACCATGGCACGGTGGTTGAAGAGAAAAGGAATCTACTTTTTAAACTTCCACTCAAATGACAATAAAAAAGTTTAAAAGAGAAGAAATAATTACTGAAAACTTCCCAAAATACTTAGAGGGCATAAACCGATAAGTCGCTAAACTGAACGTATTTGAAATAGGATAAACCCACAGAAATTCACTCCTAAATACATTATACACTTCTGAAGTTAAAGGACAAAGAAATATTACAAGGAGATAGAAAAAAAATTTAAGCAAAAAAGAAAGATGATATTTAAGTTATCTCCAGCAAGATTTATCTTGCCTGTGATATTAATGAACTCTCATTTCCCCTTTCTCATTTCATCGCCATAGATTGTGGTTGTTTTGTGTTGTCGAGTTGCCTGTGACTCATAGTGACCCTATGTACAACCCTGCTCCTATCTCTGACACACCTACACCCATAACACTAGTCACTGAATCAATTCATCTCATGGAGGATTTTCCTCTCTTGCATTGGCCCTCCACCCTCCCAAGCATGATATCCCTCTCTAAGCATTTGTCCCTCCTTGTAACATGCTGAAAGCATGTAAGACAAAGCTTCAGAATCCTTGCCTCCAAGGGGCAGCCTGGTCTCACCCTCTCTAGAACTTATTCATTCTTTTAACAGTCCATGATTTATTCAATACTCATCTCCAGCACTATATCTCAAAGGCATCAATTCTTCTATAAGTCCTAGTCATTGTCCAGCTTTCTAATGCATAACAAGTAATTGCAAAGACTATGGCCTGAATCAGGTACACCTTAGTCTCCAGACTGATATCATTGCTCTTCCATACTATGGAGAGGTCTCTGACAGCAGACTTTTCCAATGCAATTCATCTTTTAATTCCTTGGCTGCTGGTGCCAAGAGTGTTGATTGTGGAACCAAGCAAACTAAATAGATTAGGAATTCTCTAATAGCTGTCCCATCCTGGGTTCCTGAGGTTGTGAATTGCACAGAAAGAGATGGCTCGTCTTCCCCCCATCGTACTACTAGTGTATTCAAATCACAAGAGAATCACAGCCTTTGCCTTAGCAGCACAGCTTCCCATAGACTAGGTTACCAGAACTCCCTTAATAATGATAGTTTTAAGATTTCCTCATTTTGGTGGATAACCTCCAGGTAAATGAGAACCTAAGGATAACAAGATAAAATATGCAAACCAGTATAGAATTAAAAAAAAGGAGGAAGTGGCTTTGTAAATATTTTTTCATTTATGAAGCTTTGTTTGATGATAGAAAGAAAAATTTTAACAGTGTCAGATACTGTTCTAAATTAATGTAGATAAAATATTTAAGGCTATTCTGTTGTAAATGAGAAAAAAGTAAAGAAATATGAAGGGAGATAAAGTTTCTGTATTTCTTTAGAACTGATAAAGTTAAAGTACCAGTAGACTGTGGTAAACTATGTGTGTGTGTGTGTGTGTGTGTGTGTGTGTGTGTGTGTGTGTGTGTGTAGTGTTATTAGATATAGTTGAGTCAACTATGGCACATAGTGATTCTAAGAAAAGCAGAGCTGTTCACCCCTCTCTGTCCTGTGCCATCCTCACCATTGAAGTTGTGCTTCCCACTACCCTTTACCTCGAAGGAGCATCCCAGCTGCACTTTTCTTTAAGATGTATTTGTTCCTTTGACAGTCAATAGCATATTTGACACTCTTCTCCAAAACCACAACTCAAAAGCTTTGACTCTTCCTTCATCTTTAATCACTTTGCAACTTTCAGACCCGTGACTCATAATTGAAAAGATCATGAATTAAGTAAGTTTTAAAACTGCTCCTTGGAACTTTGGAAAGATTTTTGACTGCACATTACCCAAGTATAATACCTCTCTATTTCTTGATTGCTTGTACAAAAGGTGTTGACTGTGGGTTTAAGTAAGATGAAATTATTGACAATTTTAATCTTTTCTTCATCTATTATGATATTGACTATTGGCCCAGTGGTGAGGATTTTCGTTTTCTTGATGGTGAGATGTAATCTATATTGAAGACTGCAGGTTTTGCCCTTTTGCAGCAAACAAGTTGCAGCAAGCAAGGTTATATCTGTGTAATGCAGGCTGTTGGTGAGTCTCTCTCAGATCCTGATGCCAAATTCTACTTCATATAGTCTCGCTTCTTGAATTTTGTTCAACATACAGATTGAATAGTTATGGAGTAAGGATACAGCCTTGATACATACTTTTCTTGATTTTTAAACCATATGGTGTTCTTCATTCTGTTAGGTTGACAGTTTCTTGGTCTAAGTATAGTTTTCACATAAGCACAATTAAGTGTTCTTGGATTCTCATTATTCTCTGTTAGCCATAGATTACTGTGACTGACACATTCAAATGTAGAGTCACACATTGCAGAGTCAGTAAAAACATGAATAGATTTCCTTCTTGTATCCTCTGCTGTCAGCCAAGATCCATTTAACATCAGCAATGCTACTCCTCCTTCCACAGTTTCTTCTGAATCCAGCTTGAATTTCTGACAGTTCTCTGTTCATATACAACTTTCAGAATGATTTTACTTTGTTATTGTTATGAGCCATCGAGTTGCCTGTGAATCATAGCGACCCTATGCACAACAGCCCTAAACTCTGCTCTATTCTGTGCCAATCTTATTGTTCTGACACACCTATCTCCATTACCCCAGTCACTGAATCAATCTGTCTCATCAAGAGTCTTCTCCTGTGCTGTCCCTCCACCCTTTCAAGCATGACATCCTTCCCCAAGGACTGATCCTTCCTTTAAACACGTTCAAAGTATGTCAAACAAAGTTTCAGAATCCTTGCCTCCAGGGAGCAGCCTGGTTTCACTCTTTCTAGGATGAACCTGTTTGTTCTCTCAGTGGTCTATGTTATATTCAATACTCTTCTCTAGCACCACAACTCAAAGGTATCAATTCTCCTATAAACCCTAGTCATTGTCTAACTTTCTGAAGCATAGTTTATTAATGATACTGTTAGCTAATGCCCACATTCTGTTGGATTACCTTAAAGGGGAATGGGAACAAATATGGATCTCTTTCATTTAGCTGGCCAAGTAACTGTCTTCCAGATTCCTTGGAAATCCATTGTGCACATCCAGGGCAGCACCTGTTTGTTGAAACATGTCAATTGGTATCCCATCAATTACTCAGGTCTCATATTTTGTCAATACCTTTAGTGCATCTTGAACTTGTTCTTTCACTATCATTATTTCTTGATCATATGTCACTCCTGAAACAGTTTAGTGTCAGCCAATTCTTTTTGGTATAGTGCCTTTGTGTGTTCCTTCTTTTGATGCTTCCTGAATCATTCAAGATTTTTCCTGATTTTCCTTTTAAGACATAACATCCTTCAGTACTGGAGGCTTGAACTTATGTATCAGTTCTTTCTTTTTGTGAAATGTCAGGTGAGTTCTTCTCTTTAGATTTTTCTGGCTCAAGTTCTTTGTGCTTTTCCTTATAACACTTAACTTTGTCTTCTGGAAGCTGGCATTTGGAATCTTTGGTTTATATCTTCTACTTTGTCTTTTCTTCCCTTTATTTTGGCTTCTTAATGTTACAGCACAATTTTCAGAGTTTCTTCTGACATCCAATATGGGCTTTTCTTTCTCCCTTGTTTTTGTTATACCATCTTATTTTCTTCATAGATGATGTTCTTGATGTCACCCCACAACTTATGTAGTCTTCATTCAGGTTTCAGTGCCTAGAGCCTAATCTTAAAATAGTCTGTAAATTCAGGGAGGATAGACAAAATGTCATATTTTGATTCTTGTGGACTTGCTTTAATTTACTTCAGCTTCGTTTTGAACTTGCACTTGGCCTGATCTTGACCGCTGTTACTGAGCTTCTTCAACAAGTCTTTCTACAGGTGTGATCAATCTGATTCCGGTGTAGTACAACAATTGCATGTATCAGCAATATGTGTTACTTTAATACGTCTTATAATTTTATCTATTATAATGTTTTAATCTATTATTGTATTTTAAGAAAAATCTATTTCCCTTGTTTGGTTCAAAAAGATACTTCTTGTTCTATGCGTAGGTTTTGCAACGGCAAAATTCATTGTTTTAGGACTCCTATTCTTCTCAATATTTTCTGTATTTGATCCATGCAAATGTCTTTGCATAGTCCATAATACACAAGTAAACATTCTCTTGGTATTCTCTGCTTTCAGTAAAGATCCATCTGATATCAGCAGTTATATCTCCTGTACCACAGCATCTTCTGATTCCATCTTGAATTTCTGACTGTTTCCTATTGATATCCTGTTCCAGCCATTTAAAAAATAATGTTCAGGAAGATTTTACTTGCATGTGATATTATTAGTGATTTTTTTATAGTTCAAGATCTAACCCACATTTTCACAACACTCCACACATCAACAGAATACTCAATTTTCAAGTGCCCATGGAATATGCAGCAAGATCAATCACATCCCACGCTCTAAACCAAATCAACATTTTTTTACTTCTCATAGTTGTATTGATTTCAAATCAACAATTTTAAATGAACTGAAATCATGCTGTGTGCTCCATACACAGTGGAAAGAAAGACGACATCAATAACAGAAAAATAAGAGAAAAAGTCAAATACCTCGCAACTAAACACAATGCATAGCCTTGCTTTCTAATGCTAATGAGATTTTGAATGTAAATCCTCCGTAGAGATGTAATAGTGACTTTCATAGACTAAGAAAACAAATGAATTTTTAGTTAAATATCTAACATCTTAGTTAAAACTCATTAAGCTAATTGTATAATAGACAAAGAGGACAAGATAATATTACATGGTTTAAAATCATTAAAGATGTAGGGCTATGGTTGCGTGCTTTCACTATACATATGCCGTTATGGTGAACAAGCAATCTAAGAGATTGGATTGTATGAAGAAGAGCATGACAGGATTTGAGCAAGTATCATTAACAATTTGGGATACACAGACAGCATAACTTTGCTTGTTAAAAATGAAGAGGACTTGGAACATTTACTAATGGAGAGCAAAGGCTACAGTCCTCCATTTGGAGTACCATTCAACACAAAGGGAAAACACACACACCACCACCACCACCACCACCACCACCACCACCACATCTGGACTAATAAGCAACAACATGATAAATTGGAAAGAAATTGAAATTGCCAAGAATTATTTCTTACTTGTGTCTACCATCAATGCTCATGGACTTGTTGTTGATTGCCATCAAGTCAAACGTGACTCTTCACAAAAGACCTGAAGCCATACTATAACCATTGTCATTTCTCAACGTCTCTAGTTTTCAAAGGCATGTTGTTTAGGAAGGGGATGTCACTCCTGTTTCCAAGCCTGTCTTAAACTTGGAGCTCCACCAAACACTATCCACCATTGGTTATCATTATGGCATTTGACACCCCAAAGGCACAAGATTCAGCATCACAGCAACCCCATGTTACCCGATATTTATTTACTGCATATTTACAGAAGAGTGCTGTACCACTTAGAAGAATGTTCTTCCAAAATATAATAACAACCAGCTCTTAAGTACAAAGGCTTTCCATAGGTCTTGTTGACTCTAAACAAGAGGCTTATATAACAACAACCAATATAACAAGACAGGATCTGAGACTGCCCTATAATTTTCTTAATTAGGTAATGCCCATGGACCTAGCAGTTAATACAATGATATGGCATATTTAAAAATTCTGTTACAAACTACCTTTTAAAATGTTTAAAAATCAAAGAGCTCACTTTGAGGACGAAGTTGCCTCTGCCCAAGGTATTTTTAATCACTAAGTGTATGAAAGTTAGACAATGAATAAGGAAGGTGGAAGTATTGATGCACTTGCTTTATTGTGTTAGTGGAGAATAGTGAACACAGTACTTGCACAAAGAACACTAAGCCAGAGTACTTATTAAACATGAACATAAGTTTTTCCAATTTACTTTGGATGTATTATCAGAAATAGTCAGTTTCTGGAGAAAAACATTATTTTAATAAAATAGAAAATCAGTGAAAAAGAGGAGGACCTTCCACAAAACGAAATGATACAATTCCTGTCACAATGAGCTCAAGCATGGTTGTGAGTGTGAGAATGACATAGAACAAATCAGCTTTTGTAGATACAAGATCACTAAGGCTGAAAGCAGAAAATACCAGTGGAATGTCTATTTGTGTTTTATTGACTATGCAAAGACATTTAACTATGTGGGTCATCACAAATTATGGCTAACACTGAGAAGAATGGAGATCCTAGAACACTTATTTATGCTCATATGAAACTTATTCCTAGAACAAGAAGCAATTGTCTGGAGGGAACACGGAATGGTTTACAATCAGGAAGAGTGTGCATCAGGGTTGTATTCTTTCCCCATATGTATTCAATTTGTACGCTGAGCACATAATTTGTGAATCTGGATTCTATAAGAGGAATGTGGGTTCAGGATTTGAGGAAGACTCAACAACAATCTGCATTATGCAGACAAGACAACTTTGCTTGCTGAAGTAAGGAGAATTTGAAATGTTTGCTGCAGAAGATCAAAGACTACACCTATTGAAGGAATGGATAGAAAAAATGTGGTATATTCACATGGCATACTACACAGCACTGAAAAATAAGGAACTAACAAAATATTCTACAACATGGGTGACCTTGGATGACATTATGCTGGGTGAAAAATATCTCAGTCAAAAATGAACAAATAATTCATAACATCACTGTTGTAAAACAGGATTGACATGGGGATTGGGGAAAAACTAAGAAAAGGGGACACAAATAAGGAACACTGCATTGGAAAAGATGAAGAAAAGAAATGTTTAAAAGGAATATATGATTAGGTTTTATTTGCATGGCAACTGTCTAGAATAAGAAGTATACAGCAAAGTGGACGGGGGGAGTGGTGTGGGGAGAAAGGAAATTATGCAACAACGAATAAAAGAATACTCAATTTGGAGTGTAGGGAGAAAAATGTGCAAGAATGAATGAGTGAAAACCTAAATTTCTGTAAAATTTCATTAAAATCACAATTTAAAAAAACCCAAACAGAAGATCAAAGACTACAGCCTTCACTATGGATTGCATCCCAACACCGAGAAGACAAAAATCTTCGTCACTGGTCTGATGAGCAACACGATGAGAGATGGAAAAAAGACTGTAGTTTTCAACTGTTTTATCTTACTTGGATTCACGATCAGAATCCTTGGTACCAACAGTCAAGAGATGAGGAGATACAAATCTGCTTTCAGGGACCTTTGCAAATGAAAAGCAGCAGTGTCAGTTTGGAAATGAAAGTGCACCTGATTCAGGTCACGGTCTTTCCCATCACTTGCTATGCATTTGAAAGCTGGACAATGAATAAAGATGATGCGTTTGAGCTGTGGTATTGTAGAAGAATACTGAATACAGATATACCTTGGAGAAGTTACAGCCAGAATGCTTCTTGGAGGCAAGGATAACAAAAATTTTGTCTCATATACTTTGGCAATGTTACTGGGAGAAGCTATTCCTTGGAGAAGGACATCATGCTTAGGAAGGTGGAGGAGGTCAATGAAAGAGAGGAAGACTCTTAAAAGATAGATTGCTAGCACAACTGCAGCACTTGGCTCAAGTATGTCAGAGATGAAAAGGAAGGCACAGGATAAGACAAGTTTCAGATCTATTGTACACAGGGTTGCTATGAATCTTCCTTGACTTGATGGCACCTAACAACAACAACAACAATAACATTAGTCCAGACCCACTCTACAGCACCTAACAACAATGCAGACAAAAGTCATTTATGGAGAAAGTTATCTCAGAATCTTAAAACATATGATATATAATTATGACAGGAATATTTTTGAATCAAGCTATAATTCCTTTCAGTAATTTGAATGACTTAAATTTGACATACCAGAAACCTTTCACAGAACTGTAGCTTTGTAGTTCAATTACCTGTTGGTGCTCAAAAATATACATATATAATGTTAATGATACTCATTACACACAGACTTGCATTATGATACTATTTCCACTTGGTCATAGTTTTATGAAAAATTCCCTTATTGGCTAAAATTTTCCAGGCTCAGTCACACTCTAGAAGTGAACTTTTCCAATTAAATCCCACTTAAACCAATTTTTTGAGCTCTTTGAGTGACGGGAAAAAATATATAAGCCAGACTCTAAAAATAAATGTCAAGCAGTTTCCCCTTTTAAAATATTTATTTAACATACTAAAATTGACACTCCATCAGAGGACTTGTCCTGCCCTGCATATCACATTTTCAGACGAAGGAGGCAGAAGGTTTTGCTCAGAAGGTCTCAATAATTCTCTCAATTATCTCTTGTGAGCCACTTAGAATCTCTGAATTAAAATCAGTTAATACACATCTGTTCTTACAACCATGGCAGAGCTCTCCACTTAAGGACTAATGAGAAGAAAGTAATTTCAACCACTGATCCACTGTGAGGCAGGTCAAATGGAGAATGAATACATATTTACCACTATTTTGCATCATCTCCATTTATTCTTTTCTAGCTTCATGTTGAGACTTGAAGCTTCTGTTGATGGTATCATTTCTTAAAGAAAATGACATTTGGTTTATCTCTCAAGACAATGAGAAGACCCTGTATTCCTAGTTTTTGGTCATGTTTCAGATCCTCTGATTCTCCCCGCCACCCTCCCCAACAAATGTTTTGTATTCACTCTGTACATCTTCATCTTGTAGATTGGAAGTGGGAAGTCTGCCAGAACACACACAACCATTAGAGTAGTGGTCAAGTCATCCAAGAGAGGGATGAGAATGAATTATTTGATTTATGTTCAGATTTCAGTGCCAATTGACACCTGAGACAACTGATGGAAACTTTCTTCAATTCCAATAAGGGCATCTCTCAGCCTGACTCTGCCCTAAAATCCCTACCAGGTAGTCAATACAACAACTAAATATATAGAAAAACTATGGCATATTCACACAATGAAATATTATGCAGCATTGAAAAACAATGAACTCATAAAACATTACACAACACAGGGGAGCTGGCAGGATATGCTGAATGAAATATCTCAGTCACAAAAGGACAAACACTGTATGACACCACTGTTACAACTATGTTGCTGTTGTGATTGCCTTCAAGTCAAGCACGACTCATAGTGATCCTGTGAACAAAAGGCCTGAAGCCTTTCTATAAGTATCAACATTTATCAAAGTTCATAGAGTTCTGGAGACATGTTGTTTAGGAAGTGGATGCCACTCCTGCTTCCACCTATACAACTATTTTCTTATATTATTTATGTGGTTCTTCTTTTGTTAATAACTGTGTGTCTCTAGTAGCCTTTTCAAAGTCCAGACCATGCAGGTTCCCAAAGTCTAACATACAGTCTAATATGTAGTTGTTGTTGTTGTGTACCGTAGTGTCAGAACCAACCCATAGCTGAGCCCCCAGAGGGTTTCCAGAGGAAGTTAATCACATGGGAGGAGATTTCCCATCCTTCTCCAGTGGAGCAGTTGGTGGCTTCAAACTGCATGCCTTCAGGATTGCAGGATGGCAGCACAGCTTCTTGCCTCTAGGTTGTTGTTGCTGTTAAGAGCTGTTGAGTCATAGACAACTGACTCATAGAGACTCTATGAATGAAAAGACCTGAACACTTGTATAACGTTCATAGTCTTTCCACTTTCATAGAGTTTCTGGAGACAAGCTATTTCAGAAGTGGGTGCCTCTCCTGCTTCCAAGCTTGTTTTCATCAGGGAGCTCCACCAAACACTGCCCACCATGGGTAACCATTATTGCATGTAAGACATCAGTGTCACAGTGTTTAGCATCACAGCAACTACGAGTTACCTCTGTACAGCAAATGGACAGACCAGTGCTGTTCCACTTGGAAGAATGTTTGACCAAAAACAATTAAAAACAGGCCTGAGGGCCATAGATTACAATCACCCACCTTTGGCTTAGTAACATAACTTTCTATCCATGAGGTCCACAGAACTCTCTCTATGTTAGTGTTGGTATTGTTGTTAAGTGCTGTTGAGTCAAAGACAACTTCATAGCAACCCTATGAATGGGAGACCTGAACAATTATATAACCTTCATTGTTTCTCCAAGTTCAACAACTGACTAGGCTACCAGAGGAGGGGAGGAGGTGGGGGAGAAGGGGAAGAGAAAAGGAGGAGGAGGAGGAGGGGATGAGGAGGGAAGAAAGGAGAAAGGTAGAGGAGGAGGGTAAGAAGAGGAGGTAGAGGAGGAGAGGAAAGAGGAAAGAGAGGAGAGGGAGGAGGAGGGGGAGGAGGAGAAGGAAGATGAAGACAAGGAGGAAGAACAGGAGGAGGAGGAGAAGAAGGAGAAGGAGAAATAACTATCCAAACAAAATCATTACTTTTTTGTTCAGTATAGCCAAGGCTCATATAGTATAGGTTCTAAAGAAAGCTTCTGAATGTCAGTCTCACTTTTGCCACTTACCGGTGTGTGACCTTAGTCAAATTACTTAACTTCTTGGTATTTTTTTTCACCTATGAAATGACAATTATTAAATCTATATGTAGAATTATCATGACGATTGAATGTGCTACACCTTGCAAATAGAAGTACTTGCAAATAGAAGAACATAATAAGGGCTTAATAGGAGCTAGAATACATTGACAGAGAACTGTCAGAAATACAAGCTTGGTTTAGAGGAGGTTGTGGCACTAGAGACATTATTGCCAGTATCAGATGGATCTCGGCATTGAACTCAAAGGGTACCAGAGGAATGTCTATCTGTGCTTCATTGACTATGCAAAGACATTTGACTATGTGGATCACAACAAATTATGGCTAACCTTGAGGAAAATGGGAGTCCCAGAACACTTGATAGTGCTTACACAAAACCTATACTTGGACCAAGAAGCAATCCTCAGAACAGAGCAGGGAAACACTGCGTGGTTCAAAATCAGGAAAGGAGTGCATCAGGGATGCATCCTGTCTCCATACATTTTCAGTTTGTATGAAGAACAGATTATTTGGGAAGTAGGGCTTTATGAGGAAGAATGTGGCATCAAGAATCTATGTTATGAAGATGACACAACCTCGCTTATTAAAACTGAAAAAGACCTCAAGCACTTGCTATAGAATGTCAAAGACTGTAGTTTTCAGTATGGATTGAAACTTAACATCAAGAAGACAAAGATTCTCACCACTGGGCCAATTGGCAGCACCATGATAGATGGAGAAAAGATTGAGGTTGTTAACAATAATAGCTTGCTTGACTTCACAATCAACACTCTTAACACCAGCAGTCAGGAAATCAAAAGACAAATTGAACTGGGAAAATCCATTGTCAAAACCTCTCTAGAATGCTGAAAAGCAGCAATGTCAGTCTAGATACTAAGGTGCAACTAATCCAGGCTATCGTATTCTCAATTACTTGTTATGCCTCAGTAACAATGACTAAGGATGACAGAAGAAGAATTAATACCTTCGAGTTGTGGTGCTGCAGAAGAGTTTTGAACATACCATAGACTGCCAAGAAAACAAATAGGTCTTGGAGAGGGTGAAACCAAGTTTCTTCTTAGAGGCTAGGATTTTGAAGCTCCGTCTCACATACGTTGGGCATGTGGCAGGAAAGACCAAATCTTGGAAAAGGATATCATGCTCAGAAGAGTGGAGGAATAGCGCAGGAGAGAAAGACCCTGGAATGAGATGGATTGATACAGTAACTGGGGCAATAGGGATTAATATGTTGGAAGTTGTGAGACTGGCTCAGCACAGGGAAGGGTTAAGGGCTGCTCTGTATGGGGTCGCTGTGAGTTGCAGATGATTCAACGCCACATAACAACAACAATCAACTAGCATTAATCAACATTTAACAGATACGTATGGAGCTCTGAGGGCCTAGTGACAAGTAGCTGTGCTGCAATCCTGAAGATGTTGTGGCTCAAATCCATCTCTTCTCATCATCTTCTCCTAGGGAGAAGAATGCACTATCTCCTCCTGTGCAATTAACTGCCTCTGAAACCTGCCAGAGGGTCAGCTATGGGTCAGTTCCAATGCTACAGGACACAACAAGAACAACAATATATAGTTAGTATTTGTCATATGCCTATATGGGGCTAGGTTAATGGTTGGGAGGTAGAAAATACATTATGATGGAAGGTAGATTACCAAGTGACATTTAAGAAATTGACTAATTCTGAACTAGGCTCAGGGCTCTGAAGAAAGCATTACACAGAACCTGGGCCAGAAGTGGTGAGTTGACTTCCTAGGGCAAATTAAACCAGGAGAGGTTCTTTAAGGACTAGACATCCTAATTTAAGGAGGCAGATATGAAAAGACCTGGGGGAGAAGTTCTAGCCCTGAAAGTCACAGAAACTGAAGCACAAGCTTGGGGGTAGAGCATGCTCATTTTTAATACAATGAGATGCTTGAGGGAGTTTTAAACCAGGAGCAAGACAGGATTTGAATTTCCTATTGCTAAAAGCTCTTAGACTTTTGGGTACAGAATGGCTTTTTAGTAGGGCAAGAGTAAAAGCAGACAAGACATATAGAGAGCTAGGGTAGAAGTGGAAGTGGGAGGTTTATGGAAGTGAATGGAAAGGATGGAGTGGAGAAAAAGATAAACAGGTCAGGCAGGAGGTTTCTTAGAGTCGGACACATCAGTGTAAGTGAAAGAAGTGGAGGTGGGAGAGGAAAGCATTATTCTTACGTTTCAGAGTGATCATAGGTTTTTGTCTGGAGCAGCTGTGTGTTTTTTTGTGTGCTGTTTAGTTGGATGGATAGCTGACCCTCCTGTGGGTTTTCAGAGGCACCTATGTGTCACAGGAGACTCTACAGCACAAATAACAACAACACTATAAGAGTTTGGAATGAAAGTTGCAGAGTGGAGTATACTCAGAGCAATGGGGTGAGGGGGGGGGAGTGGGGGGGATTGTATACCAATGAAGGAATTTTTCTTTTACTTATGAAAGAGAAGAACAAACTAGGGGTGGGGGTGGGACACGGAGAAAAGTGCAACAATGAATGAATGGAAATCCAAAATCTCTGTAAATGTTGATTAAAATTTAAAAAAAAACACACAAACACACACAAAAAAACCCCCAAACTCATCACCACCACCACTCCACCAAATAAGGAGAGAAGATTGTCTATCCTCTCACAGAGTACCTGGTGGTGGATTGAAACCAAGGGCCTTTGGGGTTGCAGTGCAGCTTCTTACCACTAGGCCACCATAGTTCTCTAGCTATGTATGTTGTTGTTCTTGTTATTGTGTGATGTCAAGATGGAACTGATCCATACCTTTGTGTTGCTGTTGTTGTTGGTATGTGCTGTCGAGTCACTTGTGACTCATAGCAACCCTATGTACAACAGCCCTAAACCCTGCTCTATCCTGTGCCAATCTCACTGCCTCTGATATACCCATTCCAATTACCCCAGTCACTGAATCAATCC
>NW_006400080.1:383705-385422 GCF_000299155.1 Elephantulus edwardii | reverse complement strand
ACAACAGCCCTAAACTCTGCTCTGTCCTGTGCCAATCGCACTGTCTCTGACACTCCCATCCCAATTATCCCAGTCACTGAATCAATCCACCTCATTCCACCTTCCCCTCCTGCGCTGTCCCTCCACCCTCCCAAGCATGATGTCCTTCTCCAAGGACTGGTCTCTCCTCACATGTCCAAAGTATGTTAGATGGAGCCTCAGAATCCTTGCCTCCAAGGAGCCACCCGGTTTAACCCTTTCCAGGACAAATCTGAAGTAGTGGAATAGCTAGGTCATATGGAATTTCTATGCTTCACTTTCTGAGGAAACATCAAACTTCTTTCCAGGGTGGTTGTACCACTGAAAGTGTGTAAGAGTGTGTAAGAGTTCCTATCTCACCACATCCTCTCAATCATTTATTACTTACTGTCCTATTAAACTTTGCCACTGCTACTGGAGTGAGATGGTATCTCACTGTGGTTTTGATATCCATTTCTCTTCTTGCCAGTGATTTTCAGCATTTCTTCTAGTCAGACAACTGTTTTAATAAAATTGTGAATGACCATCAAAGGGACAACTATTGCTTTTCCTTTCTCAGGGCAAAGAAGAATGAAAACAGTCAAAAACAACCAATGAACTGTATGGACTTTAGTCCTCAGTTCTCTGAGACTGGAACTAGATTGATACCCAGCTATCACTGGTGCCCATTCTTAAAAAGATCAAGACATAAGGTCCTTGGTAAAGTGGGAGGGGAAAAATATAAAATGAGGACCAAGCGATTAAAAAAGAGGAGTTATGAGTTGGATAGAGACTGGCAGAACCCTGAGACTATATCCCTTTATCACTTTTCAAGCCTGGAATTGAAATCACCACTTTGACTTAATTTTCAGGCAAATAAGTTGATCAGTAGCACCAATGAGAAATACACTGTTGGGAAGAATCAACCAGATAAGATCAAAAGGGTAGTATTTGCTTGGGAATAAATCTTAGAAGGCAGGAAAGAAAATGAAAGGAAAAATGGAAATGGAAACACAGGGAGGAAGTGGAAGAGCATTGTATAACGTGGGGACTTTAATACCTGTCACAAAATAGAAAAGCTTGCTCGGCTCCACAATCAACACTCTTAACACCAGCAGTCAGGAAATCAAAAGACAAATTGCACTGGGAAAACCTGCCGTCAGGAACCTCCCCAGTGCTGAAGAGCAATGATACAAAGCTGTGCCTAATCCAAGCCATGGTCTTCTCAATTACTTTTTATACTTCAGAGAACTGGATAATAACTAAGGATTACAGAAGAAGAATAGAAGCCTTTAAGTTGTGGTGCTGGACAAGAGTATTGAACATACCATGGACTGCCAAGAAAACAAACAGATTCATCCTGGAGAGGATTAAACCAAGCCTCTCCTTGGAGGTTAGCATTTTAAAGTTCTATTTCACTTACTATGGGCACATAGCCAGGAGAGATCAGTCCTTGGAGAAGGAAATCATGCTCAGAAAGGTGGAGGGACAGCACAGGAGAGAAAGACTCCAGATAAGATGGATTGATACAATAACTGGGGCAATGGGGGTTGCTGTGCCAGAATTAGTGAGACTGGCTCAGGACAGGGCAGGGCTCAGAGCTGCTGTACATAATGTTGTTGTTGTTGTTATGTGCCCTCGAGTCGTTTCCGACTCATAACGACCCTATGCACAACAGCCCTAAACCCTGCTCTATCCTGCGCCAACCGCACCGCCTCTG
>NW_006400080.1:359761-382055 GCF_000299155.1 Elephantulus edwardii | reverse complement strand
TTTTGGAATCTTCTGTTCAGCTCTTTAGTATCTTGAATTCTTCCTTGTGCTTTGGCTTCTCTACGCTCCAGTGCAATCTTCAGAGTTTCTTCTGACATCATTATATAACCCAGGTGACTCAATGGCACATAACAAATAACATACTCTGACAGGTTTGGAAGCAGCAGTGGCAACCACTTTCTAAATAACATGTCTCAGGAAAATTCAATGAACTTTGATAAATGTTGATAGTTGTGGAGGGGCTTAAGGCCTTTTGTTCATAGGGTAGCTATGAGTTGTGCTCTACTTGAAGGCAATCAACAACAACATTGTATATTAATTAGGAGAAGGATTTGCTCTGTAAAGGTTCATTCGATTCAGAATAAAAAAAACAATAAGTAAACATACATGCACAAACTCATGAGAGTTTTGAAAACAGAGACGACATAGATTTCTTTAGAACAATGATTTATAAACCCCTCTAGGAGAAAGAAAATGATTGGATCCACCATAGCAATGCCTTCATCCCTTAAGCATTGTGTTATTAGCACCTTCACATATGTTATGCTGTCATTTGCCTCCTGATGGTGAAGTGAACAATAATACCAGTATATCACGCTACTCTGTTTCTAAGAAATCCTATTTACAGTATTTTCTTGCCCCCATCTTCGTTTCTTTCTCTTTTCTTAATATTTCTAGGTTTGAAGCAAGCAGAAATAGTATTAAAAAAATCTACCAAAATCGCCTTGCACATACCTCCATTCTCAGAATTAAGCAATGCCATTCTGTTCAGGACAACCTGAAAGGTTCCCTTTAAAATGGTAGTTCTTAAGTAAAAAGTGTTTAACCAGCCAGCTGCCACCTAGCCAGTGTCCTCATGAAGACTCGTGTGCGTCAGTGTAAAACGTGCTCCACAGGGTTTTTCATGATTTATTTGTTGGGAGCACATCACCAGGCTTTTTGAGGTGCCACTCTTGGTGGGCTCAACCACCAACCTTTTGTTGGCAGCCAAGAAGGTCAACCATTTACAACACCGAGAGATTCCACAAAGTGTTAGGAAATCGTACTTTACTAAAGCAGATGTCAATGAAAGTCTCTAAACAATTCAATGCCACTTTTATTACATCTTGAACACAAGAGAACATCAGACAAGGAGTTTCAGAAAAGACATCAGTCCAAGCCAACAACAAAAGTCACCTCCCCTCTATGAGATTCAATTGACTTACCTGGGGTAAATGAGGAGTGTGATGTGGCATCCTTCCCAGCTTTAATGGTGCATCAAATATTGTTCTGGTTGTGACATCTTTTTCACGCACATCAAGGTGATGAGCATTCATGCATTTGCGTTTCTCGGTCTTTGATTTCACAGATGCTCTGCCTTACTTCCTGCAAGGCAGCCCATTGCTTTGATAGTTTGTCAGCTAGAGAGATCTTTCCATAAGCTCTTCTAAATTGACAATGAATTTCAGAGAAAATAAACTGTCTTTGTGTTTCAGAATCAAAGTGTACCAGGACCTTCATCTGGGGGCCACATGTCCCAGAGAGGAGTATCTGTAAACAGAGTTTTAGAATCTCGCCACAAGTTGTTAATGTTCTCACTCATGCTGTGTGATTACCATGTCTGCTTGACAAGGAGTTGTGCTATCATCCAAGGGATTACATTACAAAATGGTAATCAACCTTATAAGCTTACTTATAACAAAAGTATGGCTTTGGTTTTTAAAAATACAATATCCATAGCTACAGAGTAATGGACTTGCATCCAACATCCAGAGACAATGAAACACAAAGAGCAGAGCTCTTAACTTCCTCCCCACCAATGCTACAAATGATTTCTATATCCTTGGGTAAGTTATTCTCTGGGATTCCAATTCCTCAACTATAAAATGCTGAGTTTGAATCATAATCTCCCAGTTCCCTTTGAGCTGATAGGTGCCATTAGCAATTTGAGGACTTATTGATACTTATGGACACAGAGCAAGAGAACAGTGCCATTTTGACCAATGAGTGGACTTAGTCCATCCTGTTATCCTCTGATAAAAGAAACCTCCAACATGGAGTGGAGGAACAGGAATGGACCTGCTGGTGTACTAATGAAGGATTTCACCTTTCCCTGAGGGTTTCCACTAAGGGTTTTGAGTTGGAGCCAGGACAGGTGGCAGCGAGGAGGGAACGGTGATTAGGAAAGTGTGCTCAGGTGGGATCTGCAGGTAAGGTATTTATTTTCTCTTTCTCTGGTAGGAGCTTGGGCAGATGGAGGCTTAGACCTCCACTAACATTGTATTAACTTAACCTTCAATGTGCAGAAAGGCAGAAGACTAAACCCACGTAGAACAAAATTATTTAGTACTAATTATTTTCATGAAAATTTTTTTTTAAAAAAGATAATTCTCCTGTAAGTTTCCAGCATTGAAAATGTCCTCATAATCTATTATACCTGGAGCTGGGAAATAAGATTAAGGGGTGGGAGCTTTTCCTGCTAGGATTTTTAAAATGGAAATGAATAACCAGCATTTGTTCAGTGAAGCATTTTTCACTGTGAAGTTTATAATTATTTGATCATTATGCTCCATTATTCTCAACAGTGCCAGCAATTACCAGTGCATTGGAAATGTTTGGGGTAAAAGTAGACAGTTCTATTGTTGTTAGACGCTATGGAGTCAGCATTGACTCTTATTGACCCTGTATGTAACAAAACAAAACGAAACAAAACAAAACCCTGCTAGATCCTGTGCATCCTCACAACCTTGTCTGTGCTCAAGTTCATTACTAAAGTCACTGTGTCAAAATCTTTCTTATTAAGAATGATATTCTCCCTGTCTGACCCTCTATTCCATGCTTAATGTCCTCCAAGAACTTGCCCCTTCTGACAACATGCCCCAAGTATGTAAGATAATATCTAATAATCTTTTCTTCAAAGGAGCATTCTGGCTACAGCACTTCTTCCAAGATAGATTTGTTCGTTCTTTTGACAGTCCATGGAACAATTAAAACTCTTCGCCAGCACCACAAATGAGAGGCATCAGTTTAAGGTGGGTTTGATTTTTGTCCCTTCCTTATTCATTGTCCTACTTTCACATAAATATGGATTGAAACCATTGTGGTTTGCGACAGGTATACTTTAATCTTCAAAGTAACAATCTTGTTATTTATCACAGATTTACAACCTCAGAGACACTATGGAGGGTTACTGTGAATTGGAATCAATTTGACAACAGTAGGGTTAGTTTTGGTCAGAAGAACTACCTTTATGATGCACCTTCTAATCCACTATAGGAAGATCTGGCGGCCTACTGGTAAGAAGCTGCACTGCAACCCTGAGGGCACGTGGTTCCAATCCTCCAGCTGCTCCTTGGTATACAGATGGTCAATCTCTTCCTGTGCGATTAACTGCCTCTGAAAATTCACTGGAGGGCTAGCTATGAGTTGGTCCTGACTCGATAATACACAACAACAACAACAATGCCGATCCCCTATGCCACTAGAAAGACTAAACAATAAGGATGACAAAGAATAAGTGTCTTTGAGTTGTGATATTGGAGAACAGTCCCGAATATTCTATAGATGGCCAAAAGAAGAAACAGATATGTCTTGGAGAAGAAACAAGAGCGTTCCTGGAAATTTTGCCTCATATATTTTTTGGGGAATATTGTAAGGAGAGGTTATTGCTTTGAGAAGGACATCATCCATGCAATGACAGAGGGTCAGTGAAGGAGAGGAAGACCCTCCATGAGGTGGATTGATAGATAAAGTACAACAATGGGCTCACGTGTAATGAGGAAGATAAGGAAGAGGCAAGATAGGAAGGGTTCTGATCTATTATTCATAGAGTCGCTAGTAGTAGAAGGCACCTAACAACAACATATATGAAGCTGTTTCTGTTTCTTTAGAGAACCTGAAGGAATCTGCTTATCCAACTAACATTGTCTTCCTCTTATTTACCTCTATAAACTCCACCCACACTACACGAGTCAGCACAAATATTCCTTCTAGGTGATATGTTTTATTGTTATGGAAATCCAATCTCATGGCTTCTTTCTCTGATGTTCTTGACCACTCTTCTGAACAACTATTTTTTGGCACTAATTTATTTTCTTCGTTTTGTGTGTGTGCTGACTTGAATACATGTAAATTCAAAAGTCTTTCAGAAGATAGGTTGTGTTTCACATGTTCAGTAGTCTTACAATGCTTTGTTGTTGTTGTTGTTAAGTGCTGTCGAGTTGCAGGTGACTCACAGCAACCCTATAGAGAGTCCTCAACACTTGTGTGTCTCTCATCCTCTCTCCAGGTTCATAGGGTCTCCGGAGGCAAGCTGTTACGGAAGTGGATGCCGCTCCTGCTTCCAATTACATGCTTTACTCAAAGAAATAAACAATTTTTCAAATTAATTATGAGACATCCAAATTAAAATTAAATTATGAGAGACATTCAAAACGTCTCACATATCTAACCTTTCTAAACTGTTGTACCACTCCATGGTCTCTAACATTAACTATTCCCCTTTCTCTAAGTCCTCCTTTTCACATCAATATCTTTGTGTTTCATAAATAACTACATTGTGTCATAGAAACTCACAAACCATCAGGGAAATTGTTCATATAGTTGTGAAAGTTGGCAAGAGCCTAATCTATGGAGCAAGCTTGTTTGAGGTGGCTTTGGTTCTACAGGCTGGCAAATAACAAGCCAGGTTCCTGCAGCCTGTAATTCCAGAGACAGATGGATCAAATCAGGTGCAGGGTTCAGAACCATAGAAAAGATTGTGGATTCATGTGAAGTGAAATTCTTAATAACTTCAATCTTTTCTCCATCTATCATTTACATTACTATCAGAGGCAAGGATTTTTGTTTGGTTTTGTTTTCTTCTTTTAAAACTCAGATGTAATCCACATTGAAGGCTTACTCCCTGATCTTTTATGTCAAGTGTTTCAAGTTCTTTCATTTTCAGCAGGGAAGATTGTGTCATCTGTAAAATGCAAGTTGTTGATGAATTTTACTACAGTCTTATCCATGTAATACAGCTTCTGTAATTATTTGTTCTGCATAGAGGTTAACTAAGTTTAGAGAAAAGATACAGCCCTGATGCACATGTTTCTTGATTTAAATAATGCAGTATTCCTTTGTTTTGTTTTCTTTTGACAAAAGCTTCTTGGTTTATATGTAGGTTTTACTTGAACACAATTAAATATTCTGGGATTCCCATTCTTCTCAGTGCTACCTGTAATCTCTTGTGCTCTACACAGTCAAATGCCTTTGCATAGTCAGTAAAACATAATTGACTTTCTGATATTCTTTGCTTTGAGCTAAAATCTATCTGACAGAACAATGATATCCCTCATGTCATGGCCTCTGATTGCCAAGGGTTCATTAATCCAAATGGATTTCCAAGCCGTAGACTTTCATCACAAGTAGGATGGAACTTAGACAGGGTGTGTATTATCTAGTCATTATGGGATTAATCATCTTTTCCCATCTTAAGAAGTTAAATTGAACAGATGTAGAAGTGAATTTAGGAACCTTTCTACTAGGAAGGAAGAGGAAGCAGAAAGCAGAGTGCACAATCTTAGAGGCCAGAAATTCCTGTACCAGTCAGATCAGGATCTACAACATCATTAGAGCAACATTATTATTGGTAGAGAATTAGGGACTAATCAGAAACAGAGCTGACTTGAGGCTGTTCCCTGTCAGAGCCAAAGCCAGACATCTTTGCCCAAACTTCCTGGGATATTCAGGGAAGATAAATTCCAACATAAGTCATAAAGCTGAAGATCAAAGGGTGCAAGCAAACTTGAGAAGCTTTTTTGACTGAAGAATTATATCCTGTTATACACTTGAATTGTAACTTGTTAATTTCTCTGATATACCCCATTCTAAGAATATGGTACTGTGAGATCTGTGAGGTCATTGCAATGGATTCTGGGCCCAGTGGAGCAGCAAGATTGTTACTGGAATTAATAGAAGTAGGTACAAGTAATGACAAAGCAAAATATTACAATGAAATGTGCAAGGAGTTGGAGTCAGAAAATCAAAAGGGCCGAACTCGTTCAGCATTTCTTAAGCTCAAGGAACTGAAGAACAAATTCAAACCTCGAGTTGCTATAATCAAGGATGCTATCGGCAGAATGTTAAATGATCCCGGAAGTATTAAAAGAAGATGGAAAGAAGATACTGAGTCGCTGTATTGAAAGGAATTGGCAGACACAGGAGAATTTCATGAAACAACATATGAGCAAGAGTCTATGGTGATGAAAGAAGAAGTTCAGGCTGCTTTGAAGGAAATGGCAAAAAATAAGACTCCAGGAATAGATGGTATACCAATTGACATATTTCAGCTAACAGATGCTGCTCTGGACGTGCTCACCAAGTTGTGCCAAGAAATCTGGAGAACAACCACTTGGCCAACTCACAGGAAGAGATCTATATTTGTTCCTATCCCAAAGAAAGGTGACCCAACAGAGTGTGGAAACTATAGAACAATCTCACTGATTTCACATGCAAGCAAGATTTTACTGAAGATTATACAAAAACAACTAGAACAGCACATCAGCAGAGACAACCAGAAGTCCAGGCTGGGTTTAGAAGGGGTCGTGGTACTAGAGATATTGTAGCTGATGTTAGATGGATCTTGGCTGAAAGCAGGGAATACCAGAGGAATGTCTATCTGTGTTTCATTGACTATGCAAAGGCATTTGACTAGTGTGGATCATAACAAACTGTGGCTGACTCTGAGAAGAATGGGAATCCCAGAACATTTTATTGGGCTAATGCAAAACCTATACTTGGACCAGGAGGCAGTCATCAGAAAAGAGCAAGGGAACATTGCATGGTCCAAAATTGGGAAGGGCGTACGCCAGGGATGCATCCTATCTCCATACCTTTTCAACCTATATGCAGAACAGATTATTCGGGAGGCTGGGCTCTATGAGGGGAAATGTGGGGTCAAGACTGGTGGATGATTTATCAACAATCTGCGTTATGCAGATGACACAACCTTGCTTGCTGAAACTGAGGAGGACCTGAAGCACCTGCTGCAGAGGGTCAAGGACTGCAGCCTCCAATATGGATTGAGGCTCAATGTCAAGAAGACAAAGATTCTAACTACTGGACCAATTGGCAGCATCAGGATGGATGATGAAGAGATTGAGAATGTTCACAGCTTTAGTTTGCTTGGCTCCACAGTCAACACTCTTGGCACCAGTAACCAGGAAATTAAAAGGTGCATTGCCATGGGAAAGTCTGCTGTTAGGGACCTCTCCAAAGTACTGAAGAGCACTGGTGTCTCTCTGGAGACTAAGGTGCATTTGATACAGGCCATGGTCTTCGGAATCACTTGTTATGCATCAGAGAGTTGGACAATGACCAAGGAGGATAGAAGGAGAATGGATGCCTTTGAGCTGTGTTGCTGGAGAAGAGTATTGAGAATACCATGGACTGCTAGGAAAACAAATAGATTTGTCCTGGAAAGGGTTAAACTGGGTGGCCCCTTGAAGGCAGGGATTCTGAGGTCCATCTAACATACTTTGGACATGTTGTGAGGAAAGACCGGTCCTTGGAGAAGGACATCATGGTTGGGAGGGTGGAGGGACGGCACAGGAGGGGAAGGCCCTCTATGAGGTGGATTGATTCAGTGACCGGGATAATCGGGATGGGAGTGTCAGAGTCAGTGCGACTGGCACAGGACAGAACAGAGTTTAGGGTTGTTGTACATAGGGTCGCTATGAGCCGCAAGCGACTCTACGGCACATAACAACAACAACAACAGGTGCAAGTATGGGGAGCTCTGGTGGCCTAGTGGTAAGAAGCTGTATTGGAGTCCCAAAAGGCTCATAGTTTGAATCCACCAAATGCTCTGTGGAAGAAGGATGGGCAATCTCCTTCCATGTCATTTACTGCCTCTGAAAACCTGCCATAGGGTCAGCTATGAGTCGGTTCTGACTCAACAGCACTCAACAACAACATGTGCAGATATGTGGGAGATTATATATGACCGTATAGGAACTGATTTTGTACTGTGGATGTTGTTAATGGGGACAGTTCTCCTTTGTAGAGTTGGTAGAGTTCAGACACAGCCATCACCATTTGCTTACATTCTTTATACACAGACTCTTTTGAATCCAGCTTGAAATTTTGGCAGTTCTCCATTAATGTACTTACTATTCCAGCTTTTTAACAATCTTCAGCAAGATATTACTTGCATGTGGTATAATGACATTGCGAAATAATTTCCATACTGTTGGATTATTTTTTATTTTTTAATTTTTTTTTTAGAGGGCAAAAACCATAGGTCTCTTTCAATCAGTTGACCAGGTAACTATGTTCTACAATCCTTGGAATGAAGTACTGATCATATTTATCACTGCATCTCTTTGTTGAAAAATGTTAATTGACACTCTATGTATTACAAGAGTCTTAATTTTTCCCTGTCAGTTCATTCAGTGCAGTTTGAGGTACTTCCTTCATTACCATTAATTCTTGATCATATACTACTTCCTGAAATGGTCCTATGTCAACTAATTGTTTTTGAACAATTCTCTGTGTATTCCTTCTCTCTTCCTTTGATGCTTCCTGTATCACTTAAGGTTTCGCCCACCAAACCCTTCAGTATTGCAATTTGAAGCTCAAATTTGTTATTTATTTCTTTCAGCTTGAGAAAATTTGAACATGTTTCTGTCTTTTGGTTTTATGTCTCCAGCTTTTTGCACATTTCATTATAATGCTTTGTTTTGTCTTCTTGATTTGTTCTTTGAAATCTGCTCATCTGTTTTACTTTAGAATTTCTTCCCTCTGCTTTAACTTTTCTGTAGTGTGCTTTTCAGAGTCTCTTCAGACATCCATTTTGGTCTTCTCTTTTTCCCTCTCTTTATTATGTCTTTCTACTTTCTTCATGGATGATATCCTTGATACCATCTCTCAACTCACTTGGTCTTCAATCCTAAGAGTTCAATGTATCAGATATATTCTTGAGATGGTCTAAAGTCAAGTGAGATAGATTCAATGTTACATTTTAGTTCTCGTGGACTTTTGTTTTAATTTTCATAACTACAATTTGAACTTGCACAAGAGTATTGATAGGGTCATAGGTCAGGAAAGTGTATCAAGCAGTTCACTGGTTCTGTGGTCATGGTGTCCCCTTGCACACCTATCTGTGCCTCTGAGAAATCAGGTAGTGGGGTTTTATAATTTCCTGTGATAAGTACAGCAACTGTTTGCTGTACTGGGGTGATTTTATAGTTTGGGTATATGAACACTTGCTTGTTTATACTTTACTTTTATGCATGCCATAACTTACCTGTCAGCTTACTTTCTGGGGTGACTTGCATGTTTCTGTGATGCTAGAAGTGTTGCCACCAGTATTTCAAATACCAACAGGGATATTCTTGGTGGACAGGTCTCAATAGAGATTCCAAACATACAAGCAGGATTGGCCATCCGCTTATGAAATAGCAGGACTTCAAAACCCTATAAATAACAGAGAGACATTGTTAGGTGTAACACTGGAAATAGAACACTCAGATTTGAAGTTACTAAAAAATCAAGGAGCTGCAAACATCCATTAATAATTGATGTAAAATGTACAAAGTATTAACCTTGGAATATTTGAAGTTGTAAAAATGGAAATGAAATGAATAAATATCAACTTTCTAGGCATTAGTGAGTTGAGATGGATTGGTATTGGTCACTTTGAATTAGGCAATTGTATGGTATACTCTGCCAGAAATGATAAATTGAACAAGAATAGTGTTGTGTTCATCATCAAAAAGAAAATGCCAAGATCTGTCCTGAAGTACAATCTTGTGACTAATAGGATACTGTCTATACAAATATATAAAAAATATGCATTAATATAATTATTACTCAAGTATTTGTACCAACAACTAAAGCCAAAGATGAAGATATTAGAATTTCTACTGACCTTGATTGAGCATGCAATCAAGATACACAAGTAATAATTAGTGACTGGAATGCAGAAGTTGGCCTTGATGACAGAAATGAGGCTGAAGATTGAAGATAGAGTTTTGTACAAGAGAGGATCCCCTGGAATATCCCAAAGATAGAAGAATATCCCTGCTGGTATTTGAAATACAAGTGACATTGATTGACTGGAGATGGAATGATACAGTTTTGTGAATAGTTTATTCACTGTCAAGATCTTTTAAAAAGCATAAATGGTCCCATAGACCTCATCTGATGGACTACATAGGAATCAGATTGACTACATCTGTGGAAAGTATTCCATACTTTTCTGTGTTCCATATCAACAGTCAGAACAAAGCCAGGGGCTGATTATGGAACAGACCACCACACTTATGCATGTGCAAGTTCAAGTCAAAGTTGAAGAAAATGAAAACAAGACCTAACTCTAGTTCAGTCAAATGCCATCAACAGTTATCTAGATAAAGAAATTGTAGCGTTTTAAATTCATTGGAAAAAATATGCAGCAGTAGATTCACTATTTCTACAAGCAACACAAATTATGCTCCTATAAAATATTGAGCAAAAGATTTCAGTCACAAAAAAATGCACATTGATGTAACCATTTATATAAATTTCCAAAATAAGACATGATGTTATAAATCAAGAAAATTATTTATATGAATTTACTCAAACTTTAGAATAATCTGAAACAATACATAAAAGAAACCGAATACCAAGGGATAGATCGGCATCTTTTTAATGGCATTAATTTTCAATTTTTACTTCATTAAAAACCAGTTTTTCATTCTTCATGACCCATTTGATATTCAGGATCAATTCACATGCTACTTCTAGACTGAGACTACTCCTTATCTGTTTTCAGTCTAAATTAAGCCACTTTGATTTCTGTAGTCTTAATCAGGCTAGAACAACCTCCTATCTATCCTTACACTCATTGATCTAATGATTGTTGTAATGAGTAAAATTATGTCAGCTTAGCTGCTTAAAATTCTCTTATTTTAGTTATAATGTAGTCATTCTATTGAGACCTGAAGCAATAATTTTCACTGATGGAGTTTGAAGGAATATAATAATTTCCTTGAGACTTTACATAACATAGTCACCTCCAGAATGAGGTATGTGATGTTGGAATCATTACCAATTTTAGTCCCAGCTTCATACATCATGATGTTGTTTGTTGGGCACATTGACAATATTTTTGATTTCTTGGTGTTGATATTTCTTTTTCAGTTTTTGCAAGCAACGTTGTGTCATTTATGTAAGGCAGGTTGTTGATGAGTCTTCCTTTAATCTTCCTGCCACATTCTTCTTCACATAGGCCAACATCTTGAATGATTTGCTTAGCAGACATATTAATAGGTGGAGAGGAAAGACCTAACCCTGACATACACTTTTTCTGACCTTAAACCAAGCAGTACTAGCCTGTTCTCTTTGAATGACTGTTCCTTGGTCTATGTATAAGTTTTACATGTGCTGTATTGAACATTCTGAGAATCTCATTCTTCTAATGGTGTCCATGATTTATTATGATCTGCACAATCGATTGCCTTTGGATAGTTAAGAAAGTAGAAGTAAATGTTCTAATGATATTCTCTCTTTTCAGCTAAGTTCCATCTGACACGAGCAATTGTACTTTTTGTTCCATGCTCTCCCTAAATGCAGGTTGAATTTCTGGCAGATATGGTATCAGGAGGGAGGGGGGAAAATCCAAGATTTTTACCCAATTTAACAATTAAACTTGAGTTGCTGTTTTCATTATTATATATATCTTAGAGTTTTTCTTTGCCCCGATGGAATAGATCAATAGGAAGGAAAAAGACAAGTTTCAAAATAATATGTAAAATTTACTATAACTTCAGTTCCACAGACCAAAGAAGGCGGTTAAATATAATCTAAATATATCTTTAAACCAAATTACCTACTTCATTGCATGAAGACCACTTTGATGCTCACATTCTGCCTCCCATTCTGCGAAGACAGATTCTCCCTTACATATACATGCAATTCTATCTTGAAGTTAAGATGAAATGTTAAGATTAAAGAGTTCTCAATCATGGCTTTAACAAATGGCTCATACACAGAAGAGGGAAACTACTTGCGCAGCATGAAGTTTTAAAGAAAATCCTTATCATACCTTATTTTTTTTAAGTTAAAATGTTATTTAATAAATATCTGGTGATTGTAAACCATCTGCCTAAAGGTTGGATTTATATTAACTTTTGAATTAAGGAAAAGTTCTTTCCAAACAACCCTTTATAAAAGTGTCTGTAGAGTCATTATCTAAAAATAGTACAACTAATAATAGTTACATTAGTGAAGCATCTGAACAATACTCAGTATGTCTTTTTCATTATACATGTTGTTCTTGTTACTCTTCTTGTTGCTAGGTCAAGTACAACTCATTGTGACTCTACGAACAACAGACTTGAACCCTGTCTTGCCCTGTCCCATCCTCCCAATCTCTGATTCATTATATATGTTTAACAGAAATGGGTGAATGAATTTTATTTTTATATTTATTTTATCTAACTTACACTACTTGTTATTAATTGTAAAAGTAAAAAATAATGTATAAATGAAATATTTAGCATGCATTAAATTGTTTTTGATTGAGCCTTTTTGCTCTCCTCATTCATTGATCTGTCTACTCCCAAAATAGCACCATGGTCTTTAATTATTATAATTTAAAAATCCCCCATAATATTTTACTTGATAATGTGGCTATCATTTCCTACCAGTGCCTTACTCCTACTGTGCTGGGGACTGCATGGTGCTTACTGTTACCTGGCTCTTATCTCTTTGTGGGGAAGAATCAGAATTCACAAACCTACCCCATGGGGTTGGATGGGGCCATATGGCTGGTTTTGTCATGGCTTCTGAGCACAGTGACATGTTTCCAGGTCAGGGTATTTAATTGTCCATTTGGGACCCTCCAGAGATCTCTTTCCTCTGCTTCAGTGCTTGGAAACATCTGAGAGGAAAACTGCTACTCCAGCTTGAATTTCAGATTGAGGAGAAAAGACTCAGTCAACCTACAATAAACAGGTAACACCAGAAATAAGCCTTTTTATTCAGCTGACATTGGGAACAAAGAGTATTTTGTTACTTACAGAGCAGGGAAACACTACGTGGTTCAAGAATGGGAAGGGTGTACAGGGATGTGTCTGTCTCCATACCTTTTCAATCTATATGCAGAACAGATTATCCTGGAGTCTGAGCTGTAGGAGAAGTGTGGCATCAGGATTGAAGAAAGATTTATCAACCATCCGTGTTATGCGAATGACACAATCCTGCTTGCTGAAACTGAGGAAGACCTGAAAGGCTTGCTACAGAAGGTCAAGGACTGCAGCCTTCAATATGGATTGAGGCTCAATATCAAGAAAAGAAAGATTCTCACCACTGGCCCAATTGGCAGCATTAGGATGGATGGTGAAGAGATTAAGATTGTCAACAGCTTTCATTTGCTTGGTTCCACAGTCAACACTCTTGGCACCAGAAGCCAGGAAATTAAAAGACATATTGTAATAGGAAATTCTGCTGTTAGGGACTGCTCCAAAGTACTGAAGAGCAATGGTGTCACTCTGGAGACTAAGTTACATCTGATACAGACCGTGGTCTTTGCAATCACTTGCCTTGCTATGTGTTAGAGAGCTGGACAGTGACAAGGGAGGACAGAAGGAGAATTGATGCCTTTGAGCTGTGGTGTTGGAGAAGAGTATTGAATATAGCATGGCCTGCCAAGAAAATGAACAGCTTCATCCTAGAGAGGGTTAAACAAGGCTGCTCTTTGGAGGCAAGAATTCTGAAGCTTTGTCTGACATACTTTGGACATGTGCAAAGAGGGACCAGTCCTTGGAGAGGGACGTCATGCTTGGGAGGGGGGAGGCACAGTGGAGGAGAGAAAGACCCTCTATGAGGTGGATTGGTTCAGTGACTGGGTAATCGGGATAAGTGTGTTAGAGACAGTGAGATTGGAACAGGAAAGGGCAGAATTTAGGGCTGTTGTACATAGGGTTGCTATGAATTACAGGCAACTCAATGGCACATAATGACAACCACAACATCTTAACTTGGTTTTCTCTGACTAATAAGTCCAGAAATAGTTGATTAATAAAAAAAAAAAAATTCTTCCTGGGTATTCTTTTCTTTTTGAGATTTTGGCCAAAGTAGTATTAACTCTTAAAAGATTTATTGTGAACAAGCTATTATCCTTTATAATATTGACTCTATCCAAGAACTTACTGTGACTCTTCACAGAATTATGTCTTTATAACCTTCACTACCACTATTTATTGTCAGTTTGTCACACTGCAGTGGTTGCGTGTTGTTGTAATACTAGAAGTTGTGACATTGTTTTATTACTTTTTACTCTAGTTTATTATTTTATAATAAACAGGCAATGCTCCCTTTGGTGGACTGGTTTCATTGAAGTTTCCAGACTAAGAGTAGAAGGAAACCCTGGAGATCTACTTCTGAATTAACCTATGGAACTGTGTGGATAACAGCAGAGCATCATCTGTTCACACGCCACCAGAAAGGATTAATTATAGAGGAGGGCCAGGTCATCAGGTAGTATGGTGTGGTGAAGGAGAAGATGTGACAGTGTGAGAGATCAATTAACACAACAGTCAAAATAATGGGCCAAACTATGCTACTGATTGTCTGGACAACATAAGACTGGGCAACATTTTATTTTGTTGAAGAATAGACAATCCCCTCCCATGCAGTTAATTGCCTGTGAAAACCTACCGGAGAATCAGCTATATACAGTTCCAAAACAATTCACACAACAAAACAACAAGATCTCCATGAACTGGAAAACTTGACTACAGCAGTTTAAAGCAACAATCATGGGTAAAATTCCAGGCCAAAGTAGAAATATTAGACATTTGTTGTCATGTCTTATATATCTAAGTTTGGGAGCTCTGGTGGCCTAATGGTGAGAAGCTGTTCTGCAATCCGGAAGGCAAGCAATTCAAATTCACCAGCTGCTCCATGGGAGAAGGATGGACAATCTCTTCCTGTGCGATTAACTATCTCTGAAAACTCGCCAGAGGGTCAGGTATAGGTCGGCTCTGACTTGACAGTACACAACAACATGGATAAAATGTCATGCCAAAGTAGAAATTAAATATTAGACATTTGTTATTATATGCTACTTATCTAAATTTGTTCCTATACAGTAAGAATTTTAATTGATAACTGGTCACGATGCGAAATTTTCTTCAGAATTCTAAGAATTCAATCTTTTGTACTTAGAAAATAAATGGTGTCAAAGATAGTACTTTTTCCCTACTTATAAATGTTTATTCTCAGCATTTTTATCACATTGAAAGAAGCTTCCATAACAAGACTATCAACTATTTAATTGTAAAAAGTCAGAAAGCAAACAATTTCAGCTTTGAAAATATTTATGTCTCTGTTACAAATACTCAACCTCATGCTGTTGTAGAAAAAAAGACAGCCATTGACAGTATAAAAATACCAGCACAACCTGACTTGTTCCACCGGCTATGGTTTGTTAGCCTTGAGGTACCAAAGGGCAAGGTCTTTAATAAAGCTTCCTCAATAATATGACACTAAAGTGTACCTCTAGATCTGATACTGTTCTTTAAATCTCAGCTTAGATATTAGCTCCTCTATAAACTCTTTCTAATTACTTCCCCGTCCAGAATGACCTTTGTAGATCTGGAAATGACTGAAAGCTGGCTGTGTGCTTCTGCTGTGCACAACTCCATTGACTTTAGTAGGTCTGTTTATTTCATGCGTGATTATAATAGGATGGTGGCTGTGAAACTTATTGATCACATTGTTTACCTATTTAGAATCTACAATCACACTCCATTGTTTTAATGATAGAGCTCAAACGCAGCATGCCTTTCTATTCCCTCACAATTCAATTCCTATTCAGGTGTTTGTGTCTTAACTTCACTACTCCTTACCTACATACAATGCATCCACCACATTGAATTTCTTTCATTTCCTTTAAATTGTCATTCTCTTCTGGTTTCAGGACTCCACCATTTCTCCTGACTTCCTGCAACACCTTGTAGTTTGAGGGTACCCAACTGAGTGAGTTCTCAAGAGCTGAATCAGCACATTTCTTTTCAACTCCTCATTCAGAAACGTTGTTCTGGTAGCTTGAAATTGGCCAGGATGGGCATTTGTGTACCATACAGCAAAATATGATTAATCAAGGCCCTGTTTTTCACAGGAGTCCCTGGTGGTACAAACTTAGCATTTAGTCTGCTAACGGGATAGTTGGAAATTCATAAACACACAGAAGTGCCTCGAAATAGCCTACTTCTGAAAAATCAGTCAATGAAAAAACCCTGTAGGGTATATTTTATACTCTGATGGTTCTAAAATCAGAGGCTGGTCATTCTAGCCCACCAAGCAGTGCCATAGAAGCAAGGCCTTGTGATCTGCTTACATAAAGATCACAGACAGAATTTCCTATGTGTGGCAAATAAATAAGCTCACGTATTGAAAAAAAAAAAAAAAAAGATCACAGCCTAAAACCCCTGAGGAGGTAATCCAACTCCTGGGATTTCCTCCAGTCATGGATAATTTATGACAACAACTTGATACTAAGGTGCGCCTGACCCAGGCTATTGTCTTTGCAATTATGTGCTATGCATCGGAGAGCTGGACAGTGAATAGGGATGATAGAAAGAGAATTGATGCCTTCGAGCTGTGGTGCTGGAGAAGAGTGTTGAATATACCATGGACTGCTAGGAGAACAAACAGTTTTGTCCTGAGAGGGTGAAACCAGAATGTTCCCTGGAGTCAAGGATTCTGGAGCTTTGTCTGACATACTTTGGGCATGTTGCAAGGAGGGACTGGTCCTTGGAGAGGGACATCATGTTTGGCAGAGTGGAGAGACGGCACAGGAGAGGAAGACCCTTGATGAGATGGATCAGTTCTGTGAGTGGAGTGGTGGGAATGAATGTGTTTGAGACAGCGAGGTTGGCACAGGATAGAACGGCGTTTAGGGCTCTTGTACATAGGGCCACTATGAGTCGCAAATGACTCGATGGCACATGACAACAACAACAACACTTGATGCTATTTTCCTAGAGAACTGGTTTACCAGCATACAGCTGTCAATTTTTCAAAGAAGGGGCATTGGGAGTCCAGCCTTTGAGGCTTCTCTGTTCTAACTCAGATTGCCTTGACACTTTGTCCCATGTTTCTGTGTTCCTCATTCCCAGTGCTGATGTTGCACGTTTCTGATTTTAATGTTGCTCTGGCTCCTTGCCTTGGTTGCTGAGGGTGGCATGAGATGTGCAATTGAGCTCATATTATTGTTTGTTTCCAAAGTCCTTGGGCCATATCTTCATTCTGTTACCCATGCAAAACCTGGACTGAATGACGCAGATTCCTGTTTGCTGCTTTAATTATCACAGCTCAGCCAAGTAGCGCTCGCTTTGCCACTAATGACTCCAATCTAAACTGGGAATTGATGTTGACAAAACACAAGCTGTTTCATTTTTGCAGAGGCTGATCCAGTCTCTTGCCAAACTCAGCAGCTTTCCTCGATATCTGTAATCAGAGGCCCATTTATTAGAGAAAATGCTAGCTGATTGACAGGGAAGTAGAGAAGCAGAGTCCTTGGGAAAGTGGGAGGGGAGGTTTCAAGATCATGAGAATATTACTGTGATTCTATCATGAGGTAAAATGGTCCTCGTGAAAGTATGACAAAACGATAATTAAGTGTACATGCCTTGGCAATGCGCCCTGCACCTCTTTGTGAAAAGAACACCTTGTTAGGGGTAACTTGTCAAGGGAATGGAGTGTGTTTTTAAGCTTTGAAAAGAATATAGTTGGCATGTAAGACAAAACCAGAGGGATTATGGCAATTTTATAAACCAAGAAGAATTCATAGTAGGAAATAGGGACCCATTGAAGGCATTTAAGCAGGAAAACAATGCAATAAAAGTTGTAATTAAGGAAAATTAGCTTGGCAATGTTAGGGCAAGATCTATCTTAAGATCGTCATATGGAAACAGAATTAGTATCGAGTTAAGGACACCCTACCCCCCACCAGACACAATGAAAGCCTGCAATCCCTTCTACTTTTTTTTATTATTATTAATTTCAATGAACATTTACAGAGATTGTGGATATCCATTCATTTATTGTTTTAGTAGGCAATCAAGATAACACACAGGCTGGAAAGTACTCAACAAGGAGTCTTTCAAAGCTTCCTCAGTTCATTAAGTTAAATTACTGCTCTGTTTGCATTGGGTTTTTATGAATGTCAAAACAAGTCCTGTAACAGAGTGTCTCTAGGTGTTCCAAAGACCACCTGAAGATTTCCTTTCATGTCATGACACTGTTGGGGAAATGAGAGCTGTTAGCCAGCAGTGCACACACCAGTGTGAGCCTCCCATTGTCTTTTTTCCATAACAGCTGAAATCCCATTTTCCAGGAATAAGGAATAAGAACCAAGAGCTGCTGTCTTTTGTCCAAGAGTCTTTTGACAGCAGTTGTCATTGTCCAATTTTCACTGCATCTGAGGCCTTTGAAAACGCCATGGTTGGGATCAGGCATATCTTAGTCTTCAAAATGATATCCTTGCTCTCTATCATTTAAAAAAAAAATGTCGTTCACAGCTGAGTTGCCCAATGCAATCTTGTGCAGTCCTTTGATTTGCGCAATGCAGTCAGTCGATTTCTTGACTGCTGCTTCTGTGGGATTCGGTTATGGTTGGAAGTAAAGTGAAATGCTTGACAACTTCAATCTTTCCTCCCTTTATCACGGTATTGTGAGGCCCACCTGTGAGGATTTTTGTTCATGTGGAAGCATAATTCACACTGAAGGCTGTAGTCTTTGATCTTCTTCATTAAGTGTTTCAAACCCTCTTTCAACAAGTAAAGTTGTGCCATCTGCATACCAAATGCTGTAAATGAGTCTTCCTTTAACGCTGATGCTGTGTTCGTCTTCATATAGTTCAGCTTGTTAGATTATTTGCTCAAAATGTAGATGGAAAAAGGTGAAAGAATACTACCATGAAGCATAGCTTTCCTAGTTTTAAGCTGCACAGTATCTAGTTTTTTCCAGTAAAAAACCTACTTCTTGCTCAATGTACAGCTTCATCCTGCTTGAGGACAATTTATTATTCTTTCTCACACTTTTCAATACCATCCGTAATTTGTTATGATATACACAGTTAAATGCTTTCCCTTAGAATTATTGTGTTTATGTACTGCTGAGTCAGATTCTACTTGTAGCTGATCCTCCAGTGGGTTCGCAGAGGCAGTTAATTGCACAGGAAATAACTTTTGATATTATCAGCTTTCAGTCAAGCTCCATCTGATGTCTTCGTGGATCTAGGCAGATGTCACGAAGGCATTTGTACTTACACTATGCAGAGGGGAAGTCTATGCCATTAGAACTCCTTCTATAATGATCAGTCATTGGTATTTGGGTTTGTAGACATGAGAGGAGGGATTAGGACTAAAAGAGGGTTTGAGTCTCAGCATTGAGGTTCTACCCCTTTTAGTGGCTGTTCCAAAGAGCACAAGCCTGCCATTGAGAGAGACAAAGAAGGGGAAGCTAGAGAGGGTTGGGTGAGACTCACATAATAAGGAATGACATAATCTGAAGGAAGTGGGTGTTTTTAGAATGAGATGTTTGTTGATAGTGTCACATAAAACAGGAGCAAAAATACCCTTTGGATTATCTGTCTGGAAGTTATTAGAATCCTTTAGAGGAATTTCACAAGTTGGAGGACGGGAATGTGAAAGTGACACTGGAATAGTTTGCAGACTGCTTGAGGTGGAGAAAATAGAGGCAATGAGTGTAGACAAAATGTTCAAAAACGTTCATAACTGTGAAGGAGGGGAAGGACAACAGCAGCTGGAGTGAACAGACTCTGTGATAAGGGCTATTTGGTTTTGTTTTTGTTTTTAAATTATATGAATTAAAGCAACTTAAACACACTTGTTGTCACTGTTAGCTGCTGTTGAATTGACTTTGACTCACGAAACCCTACGAACAATGGATCTACACCTTGTCCAATCTTGTGCCATCCTCATCATTTCTGAAAGACCCAAGTTAATTATTACAGTCAATTATGTCAATCCATCTTGTTGAGGGTCTTCCTCTTGTACTCTGACCTTCTACCACTCCAAGCACTCCACTGCCTTTTTCCAAGAACTGATCCCTCCTAACAACACACCCAACTATGTGAGGTGAAGTTTCATCCTCCTTGCCGTTGAGGAGCACCTTGGCTGAGCTTTCTCCAACACATAGTTTGCTCCTTTGGCAGTCCATAGGTTATTCGATAAACCCTTATTAAACACCAACAATCAAAGGCATTTAATCCTTTTCTGTCATCCTTGTTCACTGTTCAACTTACAGATGCATAGGAAGTATTTGAAAAGAGGATGGTGTAAATCAGGGGCACCTTAGTCTTTAAACTGACACCATTGCTCTTCAGCACCTTGGAGAAGTCCTTGATGGAAGATTTTTTTCCCAATACAACACATATTTTGAGTGTGTTTTGTTTTTGTTTTTTATATTTTGAGTTTTTGACCGTGGGTGCCAAAGGTGTTGATTGTGGAGCCAAGCAAAATGAAATCAATAACATCAATCTTTTCTCCATCTATCATGTTGTTGCCAATTGATTAAGTAGTGAAGGTTTTTGTTTTCTTAATGTTGTGATGTAGTCTATATTGAAGTCTTTGGTTTCCTGCAGCAAGTGTTAACACAACTTGGTAGAGCAAATGACTTGTGCTTGATTACTAACCTAAAGGTTACTGGTTCGAAGCCACTGAGCAGTACTGCCAAAGAAAGTCCAAGTAATCTGTTTCCTTAAAGACCATAGCTGAGGAGCACTTTAAAGCAGTTCTCCACTGCAACCCATGAGATCACCATGTGCTGGAATTAGCTGAATAGTAATGGAGTAAATGTTAATAGAAAGGTTCATCTGATCAGATGGACATTGATAATAAAAAGGAGAAAAGAAATTAGAGATACTACATCAGCTTGGATGATTCCTTTCTCAAGAGCATCATCACACTGATTTATTCGTTGTTAGATCTCTGGAACTTCAGGCCATTTAAATGGTATTGACCATTTTTCTAGGAGAGATGGCAGGCATAAGGCTTGGTGTCCCTCTCTGTCACCCACAGTCAGCATACGGTGTTCTGACTCAGTTGTATGCTGAAGAAGCACTTGTAATTTATCCCTCAGAAAAAGGAATTAAATTTAAAATAGATCTCATTTTAGATCCAGAGGCTGTAACACTATCAGGCTTCAAGATAGAAATAGCTTGTTACTCTCTTGGTTCACTGGAGTCTTAACAGCAGGATTTCAAGTTTCACAAATGATTATATCCTGCATGGATATCTGGCATGTTCTCCATCACTGTTTTACTTGATTAAAAATGTAGAATGCCACAAGAAAGCAGCGTTTTAGAACACAGGGGTCTTTGAGAAGCCAAGTTTTCAGAGAAACTGTCATTGCAAAATGAAATTTAGAATCTCAGAGATGGCACCAAGCTGGGAAATTTACATACTATTAGGAAGGAAGACTAGCTGTCTGGAATAATTGAAAACTGCAGTCATAACATTGGTTGTCCTAGGGTGCAATGTTAGGAGATAAAAATAAACGTTTTCCAAGCGTATTTCCCAAGTTTTTCTTTTCCATTCATTTATTTTACAGAGATGTTGTCAATTTGTAACTAAATATCTTTCTTGGTATACTTTACTCTCCCAAATGAGGATGATTGTCAATTAACAGACACCAAATATAACACTAGGTGTTTTATATATTTGCTTTTCTTTCCATTTTACTTTCATACCAATCTTAAGAGGTGATATTACCATCCCCATTAATGTTGTTGTTGTTTTATGTGCTGTCAAGTCGCCTGTGACTCATAGCAACCCTGTGTACAACAGCCCTAAATCCTGCTCTATCGTGTGCCAACCTCACTGTCTCTGACACACCTACCCCAATTACCCCAGTCACTGAATCAATCCACCTGATAGAGGGTCTTCCCCTCCTGCGCTGTCCCTCCACCCTCCCAAGCATGACGTCCCACTCCAAGGACCTGTCCCTCCTTACAATATGTCCAAAGTACGTCAGACGAAGCCCCAGAATCCTTGCCTCCAAGGAGTAGCCTGATTGAACCCTTTCCAGGATGAATCTGTTTGTTTACTTGGCAGTACATGATACATTCAATAGTCTTCTCCAGCACCACAGCTCAAAGGCGTCAATTCTCCTTCTATCCTCCCTAGTCATTATCCAACTCTCTGTTGCATAACAAGTGATTGCAAAGACCATGGCCTGCATCAGGCGCACCTTAGTCTCCAGAGAGACACCGTTGCTCTTGAGTACTTTAGAGAGGTCCCTAACAGCAGACTTTCCCATC
>NW_006400080.1:350666-358586 GCF_000299155.1 Elephantulus edwardii | reverse complement strand
ATGGATGGACAGGGCAGGAGGGGAAGACACTCTATGAGGTGGATTGATTCAGTGATTGGGGTAATCGGGATGGGCGTGTCAGAGGCTGTGCAATTGTCACAGGACAGAGCAGAGTTTAGGGCTGTCGTACATAGAGTCACTATGAGTCACAAGTGACTCAACAGCACATAACAACAACAACAACAACAACATCATTTGGTGTGTAGATGTCCACCAAAGTTATTTCTTCCTGATCTATTGTGCCTTTAATCACTAGATAGTGCGTTTCCATATGTTCTATGGTAGTTTTCATCCTGAAGTCTAATTTATCAGAGTTTAGTATTCCCATTCTTCCTTTTTTGTGTGTTCTGTTTGCATGGTATATTCTTTTCATCCTTTAATGTTTTTAATCTATCTCATTTTAAAAAATTATTATTATATCTTTTGTAGACAATATGCTTTATATGCAAATATCTATACTTGGACCGGGAGGCAGTTGTTAGAACAACGCAAAGAAACACCGCATGGTTAAAATCAGGAAGGTGTGTGTGCTAGGTATGCATCTTATCTTCATACCTTTTCAATTTATATGCAGAACAGATCATCCAGAAGGCTGAGCTCTATGAGCGGGAATGTGGCATTGAGACTGGAGAAAGATTCAACAACATGCATTATGCCGATGACACAACCTTGCTTGACAATACTGAGGAGAGCCTGAGGCATTCGCTGGAACATTTGGTGAGACTGCAGCCTTAAATATGGATTGAAGGTCAACATCTAGAAAACAAAGATTCTCACTGGGCCAATAGGCAGCATCATGATAGATGGTGAAGAAATTGATATAGTTAACAGCTTCAGCTTCCTTCACCCCACAGTCAACACTCTTGGTACTAGTAGCCAGGAAATCAAAAGACAAAATGCTTTGGGAAAGTCTACTGTCAGGGCCAGAGTACTGAAATGCAACAATGTCAGACTGAAGACTAAAGTGAGGCTGATTCAGGCCATGGTCTTCACAATTATCTGCTGTGCATCAGAAAGTTAGACAATGACTAGGGATGATAGAAGGAGAATTAATGCCTTTGAACTATGGTACAGGAGAAGAGTATTGAGTATATCATGGACTGCTAAGAGAATAATCAGCTTTATCCTGGAGAAAGTGACACCAAGCTGTTCCTTGGAAACAAGGATTCTGAAGCTCTGTCTGACATACTTTCAGCATGTTGCAAAGAGTGACCAGTCCTTAGGGAAGGACATCATGCTTGGGAGGGTGGAGGGACAACACAAAAGAAGAAGACCCTCAATGAGATGGATTGACTCAGTGACTGAGGTAATGGGGATAGATGTGTCAGAGACAGTAAGATTGGCTCAGGATAGAGCAGGGCTCAGAGCTCTTGTACATAGGATTGCTATGGGTCTCAAGTGACTTGACAACATATAACAATAAGAAACAACAATTCTTTTTCTCTTAACTGTTACACTGAAGCCATTCACATTAAGGGTGATTAATGACAGGTCAGGTTTTATTGCTGTCATTTTACCATGTGCCTTTTTCTGTTGGTTTTAGTTATGGTGGTCCATCCATTTTCCTTTTATGTCTCTGTGAAAGGCTTCCCTTAGAATTTCTTATATATTTGATCTTGTTTTCACAAATTCCTTTCTTGCTTTTCTGCAAATGACATAACTTTTTCTTCATATTTGATGGATAGCTTTGTTGAGTACAGGATCCTCTGGTGGCAATTGTTTTCTTTCCACTTTCTGTATATGCCATCTTACTGTCTTCTTGCTTGCATGGTTTCTGCTAAGAAATCAGAACTTAATCTAATTGGTTCTTCTTTGTTCTGTTTTTCTCATGCTGCTTTCAATAGTTTATCTTTGATTTTGGAGAGTTTTACTATGATCTGTCTTGATGCTTTTCTTTGGGGTCTAGTCTGTTTAGTATTCACCAAGCTTCTTGAACTTGGATTTCCTCATTCTTCATGGTGCTGGGGAAGTTTTTTCCTAATACCTTTACCACTATTTTTTCAGTGCTTTCCCTGCTCCTCCTTTTTCTCTAGAATTCAAGTCACCTAGGTTGTTCCTTGTGATGTTATCCCACATGTTTCTAATGTTTAACTCATTTTTTCACCCTAGGTGAAGGTTTTGACAAGTTAATTTTACTTCTTTAGGCACTGTAATGGATAGAATTGTGCCCTCCAAAATATATGGCAACTTAGTTTGGTTGTGAGTCTCAGTTTTGTTTAAGTATTCTTTATTTTGTGATCTGCTGTAATTATTTGGAAATCCTAACCTTTATCAACATAGTGAGGCAAAAATTGCTAATAATTATGTTAATGTAGCAGATTTTCAAGTACCAGATTAGATGGTACCTTGAGTCAACATCTTTCTAAATATAAAAGAAATGAAATAAAAAAAGACCCAATTACAAAAAAAAATAGAACTAGTAATAGAGCATGGTTTTGGCCCCAAAATATGTTGTGTTGAGAACCTTTATCTATGGTAAAATTGATGTCAATACTCTCGGAGGTTCCAACAGACCCTCAACCCACAGATAATCAAAGAAGAAAAAGCCCTTCTCTAGAGTTACAGAGAAAGAAAGTGTTTCTTCTTGGTTCAGTGCTCTAAATTCAGATCTCTAGCCTCCTAATCTGTGAAAGAATAAATGTCTTTTTCCTAAAATCATTAACTTTATTGCCATTATGTTGTTGTTAGGTATTGTCAAATCAAGTACGACCCTATGAACAACAGACCTAAATCCTATGCCATCCTCACTATCTCTGATACACTTCTGCCTGTTGCTGTAGTCACTGTTTTGCTGACCCTCCACCCTTCCAAGCATGATTTTTTCAAGGACAATAATCTCTTCTGGAAATATGTCCAAAGTATCAGAGACAAAGCATTGTCACCCTCCAAGGAGCACTCCAACTGCACCGTTTCCAAGACCTGGTCATTCTTTTGGCAGTCTATGGGAATATTCAGTACTCTTCTCCAACTTTCAAAGGCTTCAATATTTCTTCCGTAATCCTTATTCATCTTCCAGCTCTCAGATGCATAACAAGTAATAGAAAAGACCATTTCCTGAATCAGGTGTGCCTTAGTCTTCATAGCAGTGGTCAAATCCAAGACAGAATTTGCTATTGGGAGTATCAACTATTCTAATAGGTATCTAAAATATGGAAGAAATCATGGAATTAGGTTTTGTCTAGGGGCTCAAAAATATTAATGGACCCAATAAGGAACTTCAGTAGCTTTGTTACTTTCTCAAAGACGAAGTCTCTGGCAGTTCAAATCTGACAGCAGCTCCATGGGAAAAAGATGGGCACTCTCCTCCCATGTGATTTACAGCCTAGGAAGCCTAGTAAAGGGTTAGTAATGAGTAGGTTCTGACCCGTCAGCAGTAAGAATAATGAAAGTAAAAATTGTTTTAAAGATACTATTGGTGGAATTATGAACAGCAAAGGCAGAACTTAAAGATAAGGAGACCTGCAACCTGGAGATACCATAGACAGTGAGAAGGAGATTAGTGTCTTCAGATCCAAGCTCACTGACAGAGTGGGATGCCACTGGACAATTGTTAGTAGATCTAATTTGTTTTTAGCACTTCAGAGATGAAGCTACCCACGAAATTTAAGAGGCAGAGAGGACAAGAAGTCATGAAGCCAAAAAGTAAACTTCAAAGTGCTAAGTAGCATGAGAAACAGAGTTGTCTGAGTGTCAGTGAGTGAAATGTTGATTTCTGGGAATCCCAATGGATAGATCAACAGTCTGTTGAATTTCAAAGTGTGAGCTTGACTCCAGAAGATGGGGGGGCTGCTGTTCATGAATGACGAGTTGTTCAAAGCTAAAGAGGTAGAGCTGTCATGTCAGAGGTGCATTATGAAGGTGGACTAAGAAAATGAAGGCACCCAAAACTAAGAGAGCAGAACTTCTGTCCTAGTGGGTCTGGAAGTTGGAGCTAAATTCCAGGACTGATGGATTTCGATATTGTTGTTATGTTGTTGTTGGGTGCTATCGAGTTAAGTACAACTCATAGTGACTCTATGAACAATAGAGCTGAACCTTGTCCTATCGTGTGCCATTCTCACACTTCTTGACACATTAGAGCCCATTGCAGTAGCTACCATGTCTTTCCACCTGGCTGAGGGTCTTCCTCTCCTACACTAACCCTCCACCTTTCTGAGCATAATGTCCCTCTCCAAGAAATAGCCCCTCCTAGCAACCTACCCTAAGTATGTGAGGCAAAGCCTCATCAACTTTGCCTCCAAAGAGCACTCTGGCTGCACCCTCTCCAAGACATATATTTGGTTCTTTTGGCAGTCTGTGGGATATTCAATACTCTTCTCTAAGACCACAGTTCAAGGCATCAATTCTCCTTCTATCATCCTTCTTAATTGCCCAGCTCCCAGACACATAGCAAGTGACTGGAATCAGACACATCTTAGCGCTCAAACTGACATCATTTACCCCTCAATAATTTTAAGATGTCCAAACCGAAGACTTTCCCAGTGTAATACATCTCCTGATTTTCTGACTGTTGGTTGGTACCAAGGATGTCAATTGTGAATCCAAATGAGATGAAGTTGATGACAGTTTCAATCTTTTCTCTATCCATCATGATGCTGCCCATTGGTCTGGGGGTAAAAAATCTTTGTTTTCTTGATATTGAAATGCAATCCATATTAAAGGCTGTTTTCTTTGATCTTCTGCAACAGGTGTTTCAAGTCCTCACTTTTAGCAAGCAATATTGTGTCATCTGTGTATACAGGTTTTTGACGAGTCTCCCCCTGATCCTGATGCCACATTCTTCATAGCATCCAGGTTCTCGAATAATTTGCTCAGCCTACGGATTGAATAGGTATGGAGAGAGAATACAACCCTGACACATTCCCTTCCTAATTTTTAACCAGTTAGTGTTCCCTTCTTCTGTTTGCACACAGTCTCTTAGTCTAGCTATATATTTCACATGAGCACAATTAAGTGCTCTGGGATTCCCATATTTCTCAGTGTTAACTATAACTTGTTATTATCCACGCAGTCAAATGCCTTTGCGTAGTTAGTACACAAAAATAGACATTCTTCTGGTAGCAATTAGTTATGGCCTAGAAACCTCTTGTTTACACACCAGTTTAGGACCTAGGTGCATGCCTTTGTGATTAAAAGTTGTTTGAGACATGCCTGAAAGACTCTTGTTTGAAGCGGTTGAATTCTGGAAGAGAGGTAATTTTAATTAAAAATCAGGTGTAAGCTTTTTGGTTGTTTTGATTTAATTAACAATCAGTTGTGGGCTGGAAGCTTCTTGTTTAAACCAAGTAAGCCCAGTTGGGCAGGACTTTGTGGTTAAAAGTTAGTTTGTCTTTCAGCCCTGGTATGAAGAGTGATTTAGTTACAAACTAAATTATCAGTTTTGTGTGTTTGGTGAGAAGATTGTTCTAATTGGTACAGCACTTGTATGCCACGTTGGTACACTAAGATAACTTGTAGATTTCTGCCATACTGAAAACTATGCCACTGGTGTGTTAAATGCCACAAGGGTTACCCATGGACAGTTTTTAATAGAGCTAAAGAGCAGGATTGGCCATACAATTCTTATATAACAGGCCTCTGAAAATGGTATTAACTGTAGAAGAAATCAGAGAGTTGTTGTAGTAGTGGTAGAGCCCAGATTGGAAGTCCTTCCCCTAGCCCTGATTTCCAATCTGAGCTCTATCTCTAATATTACAACTATCTGTGTTCCTCTCTTGTTCATAGTGTTTTCAGAGGCCTGCTATTTAAGTAGATGACCAAGACTTCTTTCTAGTCTGTCTTAATTTGGGGATTCTACTGGAACCTGCCCACCATGGGTGACTCTTATGACATTTACATGCCAGTGACATAGCTTTCAGCATCACAGCAAGTTACTTCAGTACAGCAAACTAACAGACAAGTGCTGTACTAATAAGAACAATGATAAATAAACAAGAAAATAGATACTTAAGCTATAAAGTAATTTATAAAATGCAGATAATTCCTTCAATACAAAACCTGTTAAGTGTTATATTTTTAATAACAAATCAGGCATACAAATATCATGTTGCTGGATCCAGCTGAAGTCTGCAATGATATGTCAGAATGAAGCCCCAAGTAGGTGTTGAAGCATTCTGGTTAAAACCATATTACAGATAGATCCCAGATTGGAACTCAATAAAAATTAGGGAGAACAGTTGCCAATATCCTCTAATAGTTGAGACATGGAATGCATGAAGTATGAATATTGGAAAATTAGAATTTGTGGAAGATGAAATAGAACACATGAACATCAACTTTCTAGGCATTAGTGAGATGAGGTGGATTAGCTTTGAATCAGAAAATCACGTGGTATATTATTCTGAGAATGAAACACAAGAGAACGGTGATGCATTCATAATTAAAAAGTCAATTTCAAATTCTATCTTGATGTACAATGTTGAGAATTATAGGATGTTTTCCACATACATACAAGGAAGACCTGTTAATACTACTATTATTGAAATACATGCACCAAGAGCTAAAACCAAAGAGGAAGAAATTAAGGATTTTTACCAAATGTTGCAATCTGAAATTGACCACATATACAATAAAGATGCATTAATGATAATTGTTGAATAGAATGCAAAAGCTGAAAACAATGAGGAAGAAATGATAATCTGAAAGTATAGACTTGATGACAGAAATGAGGTTGGAAATAGAATGGTAGAATTTTGCATGTTCAATGACTCATTAATTGCAAATACCTTATCCTAAAAACGCCAAGATTTGGTGACTTTACCTATGGACCACACCTAATGGTCTGCATAGCAATCACATTGACCACATCTGGGGAAATAAATGTTGGAAAAGCTCAGTATCAGCACTTAAAACCAGGTCAGATGCTGACTGTGGAATAGATCATCAATTACTCATGGGCAAGTTAAAAATCAAGATTGAAGAAAATTGAAAATACTCCCAATCAAAATACGATCTTGAGTCTATCCTCTCTGAGTGTTAAAATCATCTTGAGAATACATTTGAAGCATTGAAGAAATGACTGTACACCAGGTGAGTTGTAGGATGGCAGCAATGCTATTTTCCATGAAGAAAGCAAAAGGTCACTATGAAGAGAGAGGAGAAAGAAACCAAAATGAATGTCAGAAGAGACTCTGAAAATTGCACTAGAGCGTTGAGAAGCCAAAACAAAGGAAAGAGATGCAGAAGTAAAGAGCTGAACAGTTTTAGAAGGGCAGCTTGAGAAAACAAAACAAAGCATTACATGTATCTAAATACTCAGAGAACTAAAATTGGAGAATAAAGATGAATGCATTCCTTTGCCATTTCTCAAGCAGAAAATGCTGAGAAACTCAAGCCCCAAGTTACAATACTGAGAGATGCTACAAGCAAAATCTTGAATAACTCGCTCAGGAAGCGTCAAGAGAAGATGGAAGGAATATAGAAAGTTGCTATATCAAAAAGAAAATAACTGACACTGAAATATTTCAGGAAGTACCATAAGATCAAAAGCCAGTGATAATGAAGAAGTTCAAGCTGCACTGAAAGCATGGGCAAAAAATAAAGCTACAGAAATCAGTGGGATACCAAATGAAGTATTTCAACTTACAAATGCCGTCTTGCACATGCTCAGCAGCCTATGTCAGGACATTTAGGGGACAACTACCTGACTAACTGACAGTAAGAGATCCATATCCCATTCCCAAGAGAGGTGATTCAGTAGAATGTAGAATCAAACAATATCCTTAACATCGTATGCAAGCAAAACACTGCTGTAGATAATTTTTAAATGGCTATAACAGTATGTACATAGAGAGAAAACTGCCATGTTGTTGTTGTTATGTGCCATCGAGTCGTTTGCGACTCATAGCGACCCTATGCACAACAGCCCTACACCCTGCTCTATCCTGCGCCAACCGCACTGCCTCTGACACACCCATCCCG
>NW_006400080.1:332671-349796 GCF_000299155.1 Elephantulus edwardii | reverse complement strand
ACAGTTTGTTATGATCCACACAGTCAAATGCCTTTGCATAATCAATGAAACACAGATAGACATTCTTCTGGTATTCTCTGCTTTCAGCCAAGATATTTAAAAGAAGCCATGGCACCAAGGATATCACTGCTGATGTCTAATGTATCCTGGCTGCAAGCAAAGAACACTAGAAGAATGCATATTCATGTATTATTGAATATTCAAAGGCATTTGGTGTGTAGATCCTAACAAAGTATGGCTAACATTAAGAAAAATGGGAATCCCAGAATATTAAATTGTGCTCGTGTGAGACCTAGACCTATACCTAAACCAAAGGGCTATTGTGCAAATAGAGCAAGGGAACATCACATGGTCTAAAATAAAGAAAGGCATATGTCAAGGTTGTATCTTTTCTTCAGATCTATTAAATCTCCCTAGTGAGCAAATTATTTGTGAAGTTGAACTTTATAAAGAGGAACGTGGCAACAAAATTGAAGGAAGACTCATCAACATCTGCGTTTTGTAGTTGACACAACCTTGCTTAATGAAAGTGAGGAGGACTTGAAATGCTTGTAGCAGAAAATCAAAGACTTCAATTCGTGTTCAGTATGGATTGCATCTCAACATCAAGAAGACAAAAGTCTTCGTCACTGTACCATAGAAAAGATTGAAATTGTCAGCTCTTTCAATGAACAACCTTGGTATCAACACTAAGAAGATCAGGAGATGTATTGCACTGGGAAAGCCAGCAGTCAGGGACCTCTCCAAATTATTAAGGAGCAATGATGTCAGTTTGAAGACTAAGGTAAGCCTGATTCAGGCCATAATCATTTCAATCACTTGATAGGCATCTGAGAGCTGGATAGTGAATAAGGATAACAGAAGAAAAATTTAGCACTTGAGCTCTAGTGTTGGAAAAGGGTACTGAATGTCCCACCACCCTGACTGCCAAAAGAACAAACAGATACATCTTAATGAAGGTGCAGCAAGAGTACTTGTTGGGGGCAAAGATGATAAAGCTTTATATCACATACTTTGGACACATTGCTAGAGGGGTTGCTATGTTATTATTTCTTGGAGAGAGACACCATGCTTGGAAAGGTGGATGGCTGGTGAAAGAGAAGACTCTCACCCCGATGGATTGACATAGTGACTAAAGCAATGGGCTCACGTATGTCAGCGATAGTGGGGTGGCACAGGATAGGACAGAGTTCAGGTCTGTTGTTCATTGGTTTGTACTTGACTTGTTGGCACCTAACAACAATCTAAAGCTGACACAGAGACAGCGCTTTCCTTCATATTTGGTGTCTGAATTTGAACATCAAACCTAACTTGTGAAAAGAATAACTTTCTGATGTTAAAGCCCTCCACTTGCAGTATGTCTGTGGTATACTACCTGTGCTACACCACTTGTGGTACAGCAGCGCTAGAAGACCAAAACAGGTACTTCCTCTCTCTATATTCTCTATGAATTCAAAAGCAGTCTTGGCAGCAACAAAGACTAAAATCTTAACATCACTTAACACACTATTATTTACATGAAGACTTTAAACAAAAAGGAACTGATACCATGGCTGCAAAAGGTTCAAGCAGAGCAACAGCTTTGAGGATAGTGCAGGACCAGACAATGCTTATTCCTGATGAGCATAGGGTCCTTATGCGATGAAACTGACCTGAAAGCATCAACACTTACAAGACATGAGACAAAAAGATGTGGAGAAGCATGTCCCGGGGAAATGAAAAGTCTCAGTCTTGAAGGCAGATGTTTACGGTTTGGTGTCATATTCTTTATCTAGATTGAGGGAGGGCTTATGCTTTTATTAACACACTTATTTAAAGTGAACATTTGTGATATGTAAAGTCTTCTAAAATAAGGATCATAAAGAACCAGACAATAAACGTTTTAGGCTTTGTGAGCCAGACTGTCTGTATCCTAATGAGTAAACTCTGTAGTTATTGTACTTAAATGACTACATAAACTATTGAGTGTGGTGGTGGTCCAATAAAACTTTATTTCTAAGAACTGACATACAGCGAATTTGATGCTCAGGTTATCATTTTCTAAGCCTTGAGAGGTAGGTGTGTCGGAGACAGTGAGATTGGCTTAGGATAGGACAGAGTTCAGAGCTATAGTACCGAAGGACACTAGAAATAGCAGGCAGCTCGCTAAAACATAACACATAACACATAACAACAACAACAAAGCCACTCTTTCTCCCACAATTTTAATTGAAATTCAATATACACTCTAAAATAGATTTCAAATCCATCCAATTTTTCACGTCTTACCATCACACATTAGTCAAAGCTGCTTTTATTTTTAGCCTGGGATACATTTTGCAATATCCTCTTAACAAGCTTCTCTCTTTATGATTACACACACATTCTCTCACCCTACATCTGCAGCAGAGTTTTTCTGTTTGTTTTAATAAACATTTGACTATGTTATTTTTACCTTTAAGATAAACGTAACTTTTTAAAACTGGATAAATTGTGTATACTGCACTGAAACAGATGAGGGAGGAAGCAATTTAAAAGCGATGTATGATAGGGTATTATGGTTATCACAAGAGTCCACAATTAAGGTTGCATAGTGGAATGTACTTGGGGCAGTGGGAGGGGTGCGGGGGGCCTGTGTGTGGTGGGGGGAGTGTTTCTTTTATTTTTCAAAGAGAGGAGTGAACCTGGGGTTGGGGGAGGGCTAGAGGCTGAGAGAAGTGCAGCAATGAATGAATGGAAATCCAAAATCTCTGTAAATGTTCATTAAAATTATTAAAAAAGAAAAAGAAAAAAAAAGCCAACATTTAGGCTAATACTACAAAAAAAGATAAACCTAACTTTTTTAATATAAACTTAACATTTTTTAAAGAAAATTATTTTCTATTGTTTTGTATAAAAGATTTGTACACATTGTGTTTCACACTTTTCTTCATTCAAATTGTGTTTCATACAATCATTCCTTTACATTCTATTTTACAAAATTAATCTGCATTGAACTCTGCCCACCATTACACTATCTTTTTAGCTCCCTGATAGATCTTTCCTATTTCCTTTACTCCCTTCCTCCCCCCATTATATTCTATGACCCTGTGATTTTCCCCCCTCCCACTATCACCCTTCTGTTTCCATCCTGTCCCATCTTGAACCTCCCTACATGTTTTACCAGTTATCTTTCTATTTTTGCAATAATGGTCTTATGCAGTGTTTGTCCTTATGAGAGTCAGTTAGTTCACTCAGCACTCAGCATGAGGACATTGATTCAGTGGGAGAATTTCCTTTCATAAAAGAAAGCTAGGGTTTGACTCTTGGCTAATGCACCATTCATCTGTCAGTGAAGAGAGGCAGGTTGCTATGATGGCAGCTTTACAATGGAGTTCAAGATGAAGGCAGACTAAGAAGAAAGACTTGGTGATCTACTTCTGAGAAATCAGGCAGTGGAAACCATGTGGACCACAGTGGTCCAAGCTCTGAAAAAACATGGAGACAGCACAGGACTGGAGAGCCTTCTGTTCTGTTGTTGGTAGGGATGGTATTGAGTCAAAGGGCTGATTAAGAGCACTTGCCAGCAACAACAACACAGTCCTCATTTGGATCTGGTTCATAATCGTTTTCAACAACAGGGTGTAATCATTCCTCCCCACACTCAAATCAATGCCTTTTCTTTGGATTTTCAAACTGTGCCCTTTTCTTACTGACATTTCCCTCCCTCTTGCAATAGACTTACACTGCTTCAGCTAGTACACTTTCACCCCCCTTCAGGCTCGACTAAGCAGGGATTTTCCTAGCCTCTCACACCAAACCGTGGTCTTGTCCCATGCTTGCAGAGTCCTTTGCACTATGCCTTCTTTCATAGTACTGCATCATGGCTCAAATTAAAAATTGCTGCTTTGATGAACTTGTTCAAAATGTAGGCTCTATGAGCTCAGGTTCACTGCCAAGAGCAACAAAAATCGTGAAAACATCATTATGTGAGGAGAGGCGAAAGGTCTTAGAAGAGGGGGTTGTGTACTGCAGCGAGAGGAAGGGAGGTTAGTGGGACTCATGCTACTTAACACAGGAAGATGTTCCGTCTGAGAGAGACTGTACAGGCCTTCCACGTGGATCAGACAATGGTTAGCATGAGTCCCCTGGAGGGCATCTGAAAGAGGAAGATTTGGGCTGAGGACTCATAAATATCTAATTATTAAAGTTGTTTAAAGCTAGAACAAGAAGACCTGGGATAATGTGAATGCCTCATTAGAATCGTGTGTTCTGGAAGAGAAATTGTCCCCATAGGACCAATCGAAATTATTTCACCCAATGGCTGTAACAGCTGTTAAGAAGTTAGACAACTCTCCTCTGCTCTTTGTAGCTGTTGTCACTGCTGTGACATGTCCACCCTCTACCTAGCTTAAGAATGAAAACATTACCCAGGCACCTCCTGACATTTATTCCCCTTATACTCCAGATGTTCTCCCTCATCCCAATTTCAGTGCATAGTGGCAGCCACTGATCTGATTGTGACTCAACAATGCCATACAGGATTGAGTAAAATTATCCACATGGTCTCCAAGACTGTAACTATATGAAAGCAGACTGTTACCCCTTTCTCCTTATGAAAGGGCTTGTGGATTAGAAGCGCCAACCTATGAGTTAGTCACCAAGTACTTAACCACTACACCACCATGACTTATAGTTCTATCACATGTTGTTTGTCATTGTTATGTGCCATCGGGTCACCTGTGACTCAGCTTTGAACTCGGCTCTATCCTGAGCCAGTCTCACTGTCTCCAACACACTACCCCTATTATCCTAGTTACTGTGTCAATCCATCTAATCCGGGGTCTTCCTCTCTTGCGATGTCCCTCCACCCTTCCAAGCATGCTGCCATTCTCCAGGGACTTGTTCTTCCCGGCCACATGCCCAAAGAACGTGAGACAAAGCTTCAAAGTCCTTGTCTCCAAGGAGCAGCCTAGTTTTATCCTCTCTAGGATAAACCTGTTCTCTTGCTGGTCCATGGTATGTTCAATACTCTTCTCCAGTATCACAACTCAAAGGCACCAATTCTTCTTCTATCATCTTTGGTCATTGTCCAGCCCTCTGATGCATAGCAAATAATTGCAAAGACCATGTCCTGAATCAGGTGCATCTTAGTCTCCAGACTGACATCGTTGCTCCTCAGCACTTTTGAGATGTTCCTGACAGCAGCCTTCCCCACAGCAATTCATGACTGCTGGTGCCAAGAGTGTTGATTGTGGAACTGAGCAAGCTGAAATTGTTAACAACCTCAATGTCTTCTCCATCTATCCTAGTGCTGCTAATTGGCCCAGTGGTGACAATTTTTCTTCTTTTGTCATCTTCTTCTTCTTTGTTAGTGCTGTGGGTTTTTTGTTGTTGTTTTACTTTTTTACACTTTTATACTGGTTTACTTATAAAATTCATATACATCTTTTTTCACAATGGATCTTTCTCATTTCCTTAATCCACCGCTGCCTCCACCCATCAAATTGTGTGACCCTATGATTACCAAGCCCCTCACTCATCCTCACCTCTTTGTTCTCCTCCTACCCCCTTAGATCCTCATGCACATTTTATTAGTCATCTACTTCTACAATAATGGTCTTACACAGTAGAAGTCCTTATGGACTGAGTCAGTTCACTCAGGAAATGCTCTTCAGTCTCTCCCAAGTAATTTTCAAAATCCTTGTTCCTGCATGCTGCATAGTATTACATTGTGTGAATGTACCATGATTTCTCAATACATTCGATTATGGTTGGACATTTACACAGTTTCCATGTTCTTGCCCCGGTGCATAAGCTATTGTGAACACTGGTGTACAAATCTCTATTTGTGTCTCAGTTCTGCTTTTCCTGGGGTATATTCCAAGCAGTGGAATAGCAGGGTCATATGGAATTTCTATATTTAGCTTTTTCAGGAAATACCAAAATGCATTCCAGAGTGGTTGTATCATTTTGCAATCCCACCGACAGTGTATAAGAGTTCCTATCTCTCTATGTCCTCCCTAGTATTTACTCGCTATCCTGTTAAACTTTACCACTTCTATGGGATGAGATGGTATCTCTTTGTAGTTTTTATTTGCATCTCTCTTATTGCCAGTAGTAACTAAAACAGCATGGTACTAAAACAACAAACAGGCACATAGACTAATGGAACAGAATTGAGAATCCAGAAATTGACTCATCTATCTTTGATCAACTGATATTCAACAAAAAAAGCATAACCTATCAAGGAGGAAATGACAACCTCTTCAACAAATGGTGCTGGAAAAACTGGACTACTACCTACAGAAAACTGAAACAGGATCCACTTCTTACACTACACACAAAAATCAACTCAAAGTGGATCAGAGATCTGAAAGAAAAGCCCCAAACCAGAAAGTTCATAGGAGACAAACTGGGATCAAGCCTAGATGGCTTAGTCTATGGTATAAAAAGACTGTCAAATATAGCCAGAATGCACAAACTGAAGAATATAAAACTGATGAATGGGACCTTCTAAAGATTAAATCCTTGTGTGCATCAAAAACATTATCCAACAGAGTGAAAAGAAATCCTACTGACTTGGGTAAAACATTTGGCAATACCAGTTCAGACATGGGTCTCAAATCAAAAGTTTACAGAATCCTGCAGAGTTTCCACAGGAAGAAGACTGATAACATAATTACAAAAGGGGCAAAAGACATGGAAATAATTTTCACAGATGAAGGAATTTGGATGGCCAACAGACACATGAAGAAATGCTCACAATGTTTTTCTTCTTGATATTGAGCTTCAATTTATACTTAAGATCCTTGACCTTCTTTAGCAAATGCCTCATGTCTTCCTTGATTTCTGCAAGCAAGGTTGTGTCGTCTGCATAATGCAGGTTGTTGATGAGTCTTCCTCCAATCCCAATGCCACATTCCTCCTCATCCAGCCTTCTGGTTGATCTGTTCTGCATATGGATTGAAAAGGTATGGAGACAGGTCACATTCCTGACACACTCGCTTCCTAACTTTGAACGATGCAATGTTTCCTTACTCTGTTCTGATGACTGCTTCCTGGTCTAAGCACAGGTTTCACATAAACACAATCAAGGTTTCTGGGATTCTCATTCTTCTCAAGATTAGCCACATTTTTTGGTAATCTACACAGTCAAATACATAGTCAATTAACCACATATTTTGTTGGCAATGAGATATAATAGTACTTTGTGTGATTCTTAATTTTATATGCATGAGATGCTTGCCTGTATCCTTCTCAGCTTATCTTTTGGCATATTCTGTGTTTGTGAGATTCATCTGTGTTTGTTCATACAGCTCTAGTCATTGTATTTTAGCTGAATTCCACGTTATGTATATGCTACAGTGTCCTGATGATGAAATTTTATGTTGTTCTTTGTTTTTTACAGTCATAAACAATGCTATGATTAATAGTTTCCATGTTCTAATATGTAAGTATGTTAATGCTTTGTTTTATGTATAAACTCAGACTTGACTTGAATTTGGTTTCCAGTTGTTTGGCTAAACACTATTCTATTCTTGTACTTACAAGTGGTTAAATCAATCTTGAGTCAACAGATTATCTTCCATAATGACTGCTATCAAGTAATTACTGTTAACTATTGTTGTGTACCATCAAGCCAGAACTGACCCATAACTGACCCTCTGGTGGATTTTCAAAGGCAGTTACCAGCATGGGAGGAGATTACCCGTCCTTCTCCTGCTGAGTACCTGGTGGACTTGAACCACATGCCTTTGGGATTGCAGCACAGCTTCTTGCCACTAGGCCACCAGAGCACCCTACAACAACAATGAGTAGTATTGACTGGTATTAAATCAGAAACAATTCATAGCTGAGTTCACAGCAGGTTTCTGGAGCTTTGAATCACATAAGAGATTGCTCATTTTTCCTCTCTCAGAGGTGCTTGTAGATTTGAAGCCTTGGGTTAACAGTACAACTCTCTATGGGCTATGCCACCAGAGCTCCCTGTATGATTATGTTGTTTTGCACTATTGAGTAGGAACATACTCATAACTGACCCTCCTGTGGATTGTCAGAGGCCGTAAATCACATGGGAGGAGGCTGCTCTTCTTTCTCCATTGGAGTAGCTGATAGAGATGAACTGAGCCTTTATGGTTGGCAGCATGACTCCTTACCACTAAGCTATGACAGCTCCCCTTACCATACTATGGTATAATAATTGATTACTTACTTAAAACAATCAATTAGCGGATATCATACTACCATTGTTGTTTGATACCTCCAAGTTACTTCTAACTCATAGGGTCGCTTTGTACAATTGATGGGTCAAACTACTAGAGAGTACATCTCAACCCAAATGCTTTTAAGTTACAGAGACATGAGAATAGAAATAGATGAACCAGACAGATGACACATGAGTGTTCTCTGTAATCAAAAGAACACTGAGGACTGCAGGTGGACACCAGAAACTAGGAGAAGGTTCATAGAAGAAAGTGAGATATCTGAGACTGATCTGTAATTTTAGCATCCAGAACTTTGAGGAAGAAAAAAAGTTTTGTTCTTTAAAGCTACTACTTTTATTTTTTGTGATAAAGCAGGTCTAAGCAGACTCAAGTTCTCTTCCCACTTTTGTCATCATAAACTCTTTCTAAAAAAGGTGGGGGAAAGAAATCTTCCAAACAGTACCCTGTACCAGGTACAACATCAATAAAGATAGAATAAGGCCTCCTATGGAGAAAGATCTGTATCTATATACTAAGTATCCATTATGGGGAAAAAAAACTTATGCAAGTAATTGTGAATATAAAAGTGAACTGAGGAAGAGCTCTTAATCTCATGGTAACTATGGTCTCATTGGAGGAGTATCAGTGGTGGCTTACGTAGGTTATCGCACTGGTAACCCAAAGGCTGTGCCTCTCTGTGGGTTTCAATCTAACAGCAACTCGTAGGGAGAAAGTTGTGCAATCTCCCCTCACACTTGTTTTGCTGCTGCTGGGTATCATTGGCTCTCCTACAACTTCTAGTGACCCACGAACATCAGACTAGATCCTTGCTTTTTCCTGCACTGTCCTCATCATCTCCCGTAGTTTCAGCCACTGTGTCGATTTGTCTCCTGGAGGATGAGCTTCTCTTTCGCTGATCCTCTACCTTTCCCAGCAGGATTTCTCTTTTTTCCAAGAACTGGTCCTTCTTGACATGTCCAAAGTAGGCGAGGCAAAACTTTTATCATCTTTGAATCTAAAGATCCAAATCCATGGTATATTCAATACTCTTCTCTAATACCACAATTCAAAGACACAGATTCTTTTCTCTTTTTTTTTTCTTCCCTTTATTTTTTGCTCAACTGTCAGATGCATTCAAAGCACTTGAAAATACCATGGTTTGGAACAGCTGCATCTTAGTGTTCAAACTGATATTCCTGCTTGTTAGCATTTTAGAGGGTTCCTTGGCAGCAGAATTTGCCCAGTTCAACATGTTTTGTGATTCCTTGACTTGCTGCCATGGGTGTTGAGTGTAGATACAAGTAAAAAAAAATTCTTGACAACTTCAACCTTTTCTCCATCCATCATGGCCTTAGTAGCCTCTGAGAACATGCTGGAGTTAGTGCTGACTTGGATGTTAGTGAGTGTGAAAGTGATGGCCTCATTGGAGCTCTGGTGGTACAGTAGTTAAGCACTTAACTGCTAATAAAAAAGTCAGCAGTTGGAACCCATCAGTGGCTCCATAGTTGAAAGGTGGGGCAGTATTCAGCTGCAACCTTGAAAACCCAAAGGGTAGTTCTCCTCTTTCCTGTGGTATTATTATGAGTTGGCGTTGCCTTGATGGAAGTGATTTGAGGTTTTTTTATGGTTTCATTTTAGCCCAGATGCTACAAAAGGATCCATGTTAAGAAGCAACTCTTGATAGGAACCAGGGGGCCAGGTACTATAGGAAGTCAAGAAGACTCCTTGAAGGCAGAATAGGAAGTTTGGATGGTGGACTTGAAGATGAATTAGACTTAGAAGCAAAGGGAAGAAAATGTTTTACTCAAAAACGGAATAATGTTTGTAATAACCTGTCAGATAGTAATAGACTAAAAGGTCTGCAAAGCAATGGAAGGAAGAGAGTTGGAACATAAGGGAATAGAAAAATAAGGGTGCCCACTGAGCTTTACTTGTTCCTATAAGCAAAACAGTGCTTTGAAAGTTCCTGATGAAATGCAGAGTGTCTTTATTTAAGAATGTTCAAGGAGAGGGCCCTTACTGTGTGCTGCTCAGAACTCATTCCTACGTTGGAATGAAGTTGAACTGCACCACATCTTGTCCTTGTTGTTACATTCCAAAGAGTCAATAAAATAATATGAAATAACAAAAAAAGAATAGTTCGTTGTTTGTTGTTTCAGCTCATGAAATTCTAAGGATCACAGCAGAAAACTGTCAGATATGGTGCTGGGAAATTTTCATCCTCGATAGGAAGACACTCAATGATCACAACAATGAACTTGAACAATCACAATGATGGTACAGGACCAGACAACGCTTAATTATGCTGTGCATGGGGTCAGAGAACTGTCATGGCGTAGTGTGTAACATACTAGACTAAAAGTTTGGCTGGTCGACTTCACCAGTCCCTCTGAGAAAGAAAGATGAATAGTTCCTGGTAAAGGTTTATAGCCTTTGGAATCTGATGGAGAGTAAGTAGGAGTTGGAATTGACTCAATGGCAGTGAAGTGTTTTGGGTGTGTGGAGTTGTCATGAGTGAGGGTGGACTCAACAACTTACAAAAATAAAATTTGAAAACCTCTGATTTAGCATCTGACCCCCATTAAATAATTTCCCCTGGCTTGTGCTGCCAAACTAAAGGTTTAATTTGCCAGTTGCACTGGGGGAGAAAAAACAGGCAATCTCCTCCCATATCATTTAGTTGTTGTTGTTGTGTTGCCAGAACCGACCCATAGCTGACCCTCTGGCAGGTTTACAGAGACAGTTAATTACACAGGAGGAGATTGCCCATCCTTCTCCTGCGGAGCAGCTGGTGGATTCAAAACACGTGCCTTCAGGATTGCAGTGCAGCTTCTTAACACTAGGCCAGCCTCTGAAACCCTGCTGGAGAGTTCCCTAGACATTGGTTTCAACCCCTTGGAATGCAACAACAATATAAGAGAGGTGGGATTCAAGAGGCCTCTGCTCACGTGAGGTGACAATAATACTGCCTGAGATTAGAAATACAATTAACCCAGGGAAGACACACACTCTTGGCTTTTTTGTGGCTGCAGAACTGCAGTGGGGAACTGGCCACAGTATGTGTGGCCAGACAAAAAAAAAACCAAATTTTTAAAAAAACAAACAAACCCAAAACATAACCAAACCACTGAAAAACCAATTTTGATTCATGGTAACCCTGTAGGAACAGAGCAGAATTGACTCACAGATTTTCTTTATGGAAGCAGTTACCTCTTTTTTTCCTCTCAGTGCAGTTGGTGGGTTTAAAATGCCAATCATTCAGCACTTGTTGTTGTGCACTGCTGCGTCAGAGTGTGATCTGCACAGAGTAAAGAACAGCAATGCTCTTCACTTGAACAAAGCCACTGGTAATGCCTTTATTTCCGCAAACCTCATCCTGGCCCAGGCAAACCAGACACATCACTCCTCCCTTCTTCCCCTGACCTCCTTTATGGAGAGGCCACCATGCTAAAGAGCCAGAAAGGGGTCAAGACCATTAAAAGAAGCAACATTTTAAGAACAGGTTTTCTGAAATTACTTTTCTTTTTAACTACATATATATTTTTTTAACAGCAATGATGATTATGGGGAAATCTACCTTCAATGGGAGCCTGAGCTATTAATGCTGCCCTTTTGAATAATGTCCACTTTAAAAGGTTAGATTGCACAGCAGTGAGGTTAATACCACTGCTATTTTTCCTATGTCTTGGAACAGATAATTGACTTCCTCGGAAGCTCCCAAGAAGGCTGTTAGAACAAGAAATAAATGTTACGTGAATTTTTCAGTGTCAGTGAACAAAGGTGAACTATTCTGGAAGTGTGGGCCATGACTTTAAATCTCCCCCATAGTGGACATTTTTAAGCATTAGGACCTATGGAGGGTCACTTGGTTTACTCAGGGTTCAGGATGAATGGGTCATATTTTTAGTGGGTCCTAAATCTGATCTTGCAAGACCTTGACGTTTTTCTATTCATTCGAAGGAGGTGGGGACAGCAGTATTTGCTTGTTGTAAGGGGGGTGGTGGGGAGGATTGAGTTGTCTGCTGGTAGTGAGAAGAGGCAAGTCTTTTAACATTGCACATTTCCAGCACTTTTGAAGTGTGATGTTGAAATACTAGTTATGTAAATGTGATGATAAAACACTAGAGGAGGCAAAGTGCAATGTGAAGAGTTTGGGTTTTAGGGATTAGAACAGAGATGCAAGTAAGTTGGGACTTTGCAAATCCAATTGTTCTCAACAAATGCCCAGGATCTCCTAAGCCCTTAAAGACTCAGATCTAAACCCTCCCTCTACCTGTGCCAAGGAATTGAGGTAGCAAACAACAGAATTGATGTCAAATATTTTAAACATAAGTAAGCTCTCTATCACTAAAAAATTAAAATGGAAGATGAAAAGGAATTGAGACTGCTATAGCAGAAAGAGACCTCTGTTCTGAATGAGAGCTTCAATTGTATCTACCCTTGTAATGATGTCAGCAGTTCCCTTCATGTTTATTTTGTTTTTCTCAGAAACTTCACATCCAAATAGATGAGTGAGAGAGAAACATACAGCATTATATGTCTGTTTATAAAGTATCATATACTCAAGGATACATGGATACAGTCTAAGGTGGAATAAAAAAACTAACCAAAAAAATATAAACTGCTTAACTTCCAAAGCAATTTCTGTGGAAACAATGGAAAAATGTTGTTGTTGACTGCCGTCGAGTCAAGCACGACTCATAGTGACCCTATGAACAAAAGACCTGAAGCCTTTCTATAACTATTGTCATTTCTCAAAATTCATAGAGTTCCCAGAGGTATGTTGTTTAGGAAGTGGATGCTGCTCCTGCTTAAGAAAAAAAAATAATAAACTGCTTAACTTCTCAAGTAATTGCTGTGCAAACAATGGAAAAATCTACATAGTTCTATCATATAAAATTTTCCTACTCGCCTCCAAATAAAAGGAACTATTTCTTCTTTGAGAACCACACATTAATATTTCCAGCAACTCATTGCTGTATGTCAGAACTGACTCACAGCTGACCTTCCAGAAGCTATAAATTGCACAGAAAGAATTTCTATCTACTGTTTTTGTATAATTTCTTATTGACAATTCATTTTGTAATTTAGCTTTTGTATTGTTTTTCTGAATTCTTCCAGAATATTGTATGCCTTTCTCTCAATTTTGTGGGTAATTTCTATGACCTTTTGGGAGGTATATGGTGTGTGTGCATGTATATCTATCTGTCTAGCTTTGGGGACCTGATAGTAAGGAGTTGTGCTGCCAACCCAAAGGAAGTGTTTGGAATCTACCAGCTGCTCTGCAGAAAAAACAGTGATCAATCTCCTCCTGTGCAAGTTACAGCCTCTGAAAATCTGCTGGAGTGTCAACTACATGTTGCTTCCAACTCAACAGCTCATAACAACAACTAAAGCATATCTCTGTCTCCTTCCTTCCTTTCTTCCTTCCTTCCCTCCCTCCCTCACCCCTCCCTCCTTCCCTCCCTCCCTCCCTTCCTTCCTTCCTTCCTCCCTTCCTTTCTTCCTTCTCATATATATGTATCTATGTCTATTATCTATCTTTAATCTCTCTATATATACCTATTTCATTTATCTATTATCTCTCTTATCTACCTAATCTATCATCTATCTATCTAATCTATCATCTATTTATTTTATCTATCATCTGTCTATCCATCTATCTTATCTATAATCTATCATCTTTCCATCTGTCTATCCTATCTATTATCGATCTATCATCATCTTTCTCTTTTACATTCTGTTAGGTAGCTCCATTATCCATTCTTTCTTAAGGAGGTGTCTTGTTTATTTTTCACTAGTATGTGTCCATTTGTCTTGTTTTTTGGTGTTTTTTTTTGTTTGTTTGATTTTGCATTTGTCTGTTGTCTCTGGGATATTTTAGAGATGTATTTTTTTTTCCACTTTGATTTTTTAAAGCAGGAGGAATGTTCTTTGGTCAGTAGTTTGGCAACAGTGGAACTGTTCACAACAGTCTTTCTGTGGTTGGAGTTACTTTTGGAGAGTTGGGTGCACATGTTTCCTGGTGGTAGGGAGTAATTGCAGTTGATGTGAGCAGGTGTTACTTACCATCTGACAATGATTACTGGTGGACCAGTGAGTAGTGGTGACACTCATCCGTTGGGCAGGGAAGTGGATAGTAAATGTGGCCAAAAGAACAATTCCTTATAAGGAGTAAAATAAAAATGCTCTTTCGAAGTAAGGATGGTGAGTTTTTAACATGTCTGGACATGTTAGTAGGAGGGTCTCTCTCTGTGATAAGTAGAGGGTTGGCAAAAACAAAAACAAACTAAAAAACAAACCCAGCCAAACACCGAAAAGCAAAAACATGCAAGGAAAACCCTCAATGAGTTGGATTGACACCCTAGCTCCAACTCTGGACTCACATAGCAGCAGTTGTTAGAATGGCCCAGGACTGGCCAAGCTGGCAGGGAGTATCTAACAATAACAACAAAGAAGGCATTGACTGAAATTTGTCTGCCTTGCTCAGTTTCTCCTTTTTTGATATTTTAACTAGAGAGTAAATTTGGGGGGGAAGGGTATTTTTTTCTGGTCTTGTGGATGTTTCAGGTGAGCTCTGGTATAATAGTTCATAGTTGTGGCTCCATGGGACAAAAATGACTGTTTTCTTCCCTTTACAACTTACAACCTCAGAAATCTGGAGGGTCACTATGAAGCAGAATCAACATTATGGCAGTGAATTTGAAGTTTTCAATAGGTGTTTCATTGTGGTTGGCTTCTTTGATCTGAAGTCTAGCATATTTGGTGCTAAAAGAAAAATTCAAGGAATATATCATTTCATCACTTCTGAGGTCCCTAACCTGTCTGCCTTCATTGGGTAATGAGGATTTTTGTTTTGTTGATGCTGAGATATAATCTATATTGAAGGCTGTACTCTTCGATCTTCTGCAACAAGCATTTCAAGTCTTCCTTACTTTTAGCAAGCAAGGTTATATCGTCTGCATAGCACAGGTCATTAGTGAGTCTTCCTCCACGGCAATGTTGTTCTTCAAATAGCCCAGTTTCCTGAATGGTTTGTTCAGCATACAGACTGATGTTGCAATCAAATCATGTTGCTTTAAGTTGGCGGTGCAGCTCCTTACCACCAGGCCTCCAGCTCAACATAATTGGCATGTTGTTGTTGATTGCCTTCAAGTGGAGCGCGACTCATAGCGACTTTACGAACAAAAGACCTGAAGCAGTTCTATAACTATCGTCGTTTCTGAAAGTTCTCAGAGTTTCCAGAGGCATGTTGTTTAGGAAGTGGATGCCACTCCTGATTCCATACCCCAATAAAAAATGAAAATGTAAGATCTCTTATTCAAAGATGATGATGATGATGATGATGTGTTTCAAGACAATTAATGCAGAACATTAAACCAAATGTTAATTCCTTCTAAACCTGTGTCCCTGTGCAGTTATATAGACGATATATCCATGTTGTTGGCCCTGCCCATTCCCATGCTTATGGCTAAATTAACCTCAGGAAAGGGTCTTATAAACTTTATTGCTGTCAAGTCAGAACTGACTCATAGCCGACCCTCCCACAGGATTCTGAGGCTTTAAATAGCACAGGAGGAGTGACTGAACTTCTTTCCTCTGAAGAGCAGCTGATGGATCCAAATCATCAGAGACACACAGAGATATAAGGTCCTGCCCACTAGGCCATCAGAACACTCCAAAGTCAGGGTAATAGCTCTATTAGGAAAGGACAGAGCTAATGTTGCCTCTGTTTGGATCTGGGATTAGTTTCACTATCACTTATTCTGACTCTACCAATCTAGAGTTAAGTTCAAACTTCACATGCTTTTCCACACTGCCAAGTTGACTCAAGATTTCAGATACCAGGTGCAAGTTTGGGAGTTCCAAGATCATATGCCCTCAGATCAATTGGCTCCAAAAGAAGAGGTGGCCTCTTCTAGTCACACTGGCTGCAGGACACGTGCAATACTGATCCACTGGTTCTCACTTCTCTGCCCATTCAGGACATCAGCTACAAGCTCACAAAACCCTAAGAAACCTGCACTTCACATTTGCTGGCTAGACAAGATCAGGTTTTCTAGATTCCTTTGCTGGAATAAGAATCCATGAGATTGTATTAATTCCTCTGTGTGAGACAACCTCCATTATTCTTGAACATCCTGAATCCATACGCTTCCAAATTTTATAACATTTTCAGACTACTTGAATACAATTATTGCTGAAAAATAGACAATAGGAATTAATCTCTATAGAACACATCTTGATCTAGGGAAAATCTTCATACTTGACTGGATTACTGTGAATTTAGTGGCATCTATATGAAGTGACTCATCAATTCATAGGGTGGCTATGAGACGCCTATGACTCAAGAGCACTTAACAACAACAACAACGACAGCATAGAGAGAGACCAGTTGGCCTACTGGACAGAAAGTCATGCTCCCAAGCCAAAGGCGGGTGACTCTACTCTGCAGCCCTCAGGCCTGCCTTTAATTGTTTTTGGTGAAACTTTCTTCTAGGTCATATAACCCTGGTATGTCCACTTGCTGAATAGAGGTAACTTGTGGTTTCTGTGACACTGATGAGTCAAATGTGAGAATGGTTACCCATGGTGGACAGTGTTTGGTGGAATTCCCCGATTAAAACAAGCTTGGAAACAGGAGTGGCATCCACTTCTGAAATAGCTTGCCTCTGGAAACCCTCTAAACCTGGAGAAAGGATGAAAGTTATACAGGTGTCCAGGTCTTTTGTTTATAGGATCGCTATGAGTCGCCTATGACTCGACGACACTTAACAACAATAACATGTGAAGTACTTGCCACAGTGTCTCAGACTTTATGGCATTTTTGTAAATGTGAGTTTTACTCTTAGTAAGATGAGGAGTAGAGAGTTGGACAATGACTAGGGAGGATAGAAGGAGAATTGATGCCTTTGAGCTATGGTGCTGGAGAAGAGTATTGAGGGTACCATGGACTGCTA
>NW_006400080.1:329225-332571 GCF_000299155.1 Elephantulus edwardii | reverse complement strand
GCTATGGTGCTGGAGAAGAGTATTGAGGGTACCATGGACTGCTAAGAAAACAAACAGATTCACCCTGGAGAGGGTTAAACCAGGCTGCTTCTTGGAGGCACGGATTCTGGGTCTTCATCTGACATACTTTGGACATGTTCTTGGAGACATCATGCTTGGGAAGGTGGAGGGACAGTGCAAGAGGGGAAGACCCTCTATGAGGTGGATTGATTTAGTGATGGGTAATTGAGATGGGTGTGTTGGAGGAAGTGAGATTGTCACAAGAAAGAGAAGGGTTTAGGGCTGTTGTACATAGGGTCACTATGAGTCACAAGTGATTTGGTGGCACATAACAACAACAACAACAACAGGATAAGGAGTATTATTATGTGTTTTCTCATCTGTTTGTCACAAATTCATTGGCTAACCTTAACACATTATTCATTTTGATTTCATGTCATTCATTAGCAAATAGAAGTTAGAATGAAAGACTCCTATAATACCACTTTAAATTTCTAAACTGATTACATTTTTTCCTAGATGATTGAATTTCTATGTGATTGAAGCTACAAGTATATTAATAACGTGCTAAATTATCGGTTTGCCTAAAATAACTGTGATTTGGTGGAAGACAAGATGAGATGAAGGGAAAAATAAGCCAATTTGTTTATCAACGAACAGATGGTAAGATTCAGAGCTTGAGAGAGAAAATACAAGAAGTCATGTGGAAAATTTCAAGATAATAGTAATGTAAACCCTTAACTTTCTTCTAAGTAATGAAAAATACCTTCATGGTGGATGGAAGAATGATGCTTGTGAACCTGCTGTTACTTCACAGAGAAATAAACTCTCAGGCTTTTACAGCTGTGCAATGTATTGTTATGAATCAAACGTCTTTTGTTGATTATTTTGCAGTGTCTACAGATAATAGTAGTCCAGCTACCTACCATTTGGTTTTTGCCTCTACTCATCACCTCTCCCAAGGGTAGTCAAGACATCAGCCAAACTACATTCTTACAGAAAAGTTGACTGGGGAAGGATCCATTTTCAAACTCTCTTAATTTTTGGGCACGATTGATTTCCATGATGTTTGTAGACAACGGGTCTCATCTTTTTACTGATGGTTGCCTGGATTTACGCTTACCTTCAAAAGTACTTCTGGAGGGACCCACGGGACCTTTCTGTGTCAGTTATCCCAAGAGAGCCACCTCCTTCATCAAATCAGCAAGAAGAATCTCTAGAATGATTCTGTTAGTGAGATGAATAACCATAGAAGTGTCATTGCACGATGTTCACTATATTCTTTTGATCAGAAGCAAGTCATGGTTGTTGCCCAAATTTAAGGGCCAGTATAAACAACATGCCTCTGGAAACTCTATGAACTTTGACAAATGTTGATAGTTGTAGAGGGTCTTCAGGCCTTTTGTTCATAGGTTGCTGTGAGTCATGCTCAACTCAAAGACAATCAACAACATTATACAATTAGGAACACCCATCTTAGAGTCTTTCTGCCACAACTCAAAGACTCAGATTGTAAAAATACAGTACTAGTTTTTATATTTCATATATTTAAGCATTGTTCTTTTCAATCTCATGCTATGCATCTGAGAGCTAGACAGTAAAGGATTACAGAGGAACTGATGCCTTCGAGCTATGGTGTTGGACAGAAGTATTGACTATGCCACATACAGCTAAAAACCCCAAAACAATCAAACAAGCGAAACCAAAAACCCCAAACAGGTCTTAGAGAAAGTGTAACAAGAGTGCTCCTTGGAGGCAAAGATGACAAAGCTTCATCTCACATGCTTCGGGGATTTTGCTAGGAGAAGGTATTCCTTAGAGAGAGACACTATGCTTGGAAAGGCGGACAGACACCAAAGAAGAGGAATACCTTCAATCAGATGGATTGACACAGTGACTGCAGCAATGGGCTCAAGTGTGTCAGAGATTGTGAGGATGGAACAAGTTAGGACAGGGTTCAGACCTATTACTGTTCATAGGGTTGCTATGAGTTGTATCCCACTTGATGACACTTAATAATGATTGCATGAATTGGTAAAGTTGACCAAAGTAATTTTTATATGTCACAGAGTTGGAACCAACTGCTATCTGACCCTCCAGTAGCTTTTCAGAGACATTAAATCACATGGGAAGATATTGCTCTCCCCCCGCCCCCCCCCTTTTTTCCAGCTGCTGAGCATCTGGCAGATCTGAACAGCTCGCTTTGGCAGTGCAGCTCTTTACCACTAGGCCACTGGAACTCCCTTTGAATGTGGTACTGTCCCTATTTCTTGAGGCTCTGAATCCATTCTCTAAGATTTTCAAGACATAGGAAAGCTCTGGTGGCCTAGTGGCAAGAAGCTGCACTGCAATCTCAGATGTGTACAGTTCAAATCCACCAGATGCTGTGCTGGAGAAGGAGGAACAATCTCCTCCTGTACCTGTCAGACCTGATTTGATAGTTACACAGACACACACACACACACAAAATTAAAAAAAATATTTTCAAGACAGTTGACAATTTCCATGCTAGACCCTTTGGATTCAAATGAAGAGGCATCTTGCCGGTTTTGTTGTGGTGAGTGACTCTAGGAACCATGGATCTGAGCTTTGCTTTATCTTTCACCATCCTCATGATGCATGTCATGCTCAAATTCATTGTGGTAGTCACTATGTCAATCCACTCATTGAGAGTCGTCCTCTCTCCTGTTGACCCTGTATTTTCCCCAGCATATCTCCAAGGTGTGGTTATGCCTGCAAAAAAAAACCCCAGATGAAATTCCACTCTCCTGGCCTCTAAGGAGCGCTCTGGTTACGCTTCCTTCAAGACAGATTTGTTTGTTCTTTCAGCAGACCTTATTCGCAGGCATCAATTCTTCTTCTGTCTTTCTTAATCATTGTCCAAAATTCAGATGCACAGAAAGCTACTGAAAATACCATGGCTTGGGTCAGGCACACTTTAGTTTTTAAACTGGTAGTGTTGCTCTTTAACACATTTGAGAAGTCATGACAACAGGTTTTCTTAATGCAAAACATCTCGCTGTTACCTTGGGTGTTGATTGTGGATCCATGTAAAAGGAAATCATTACCCACTTTAATATTTTCTCTATCAATCATTATGTTGACTACTGGTCCACTAGTCAGGATTGTCATTTTCTTGATGTTAACATGTAACTCATACTGAAGACTAGAGTCTTTGATCTTTTGCAACAAGTGCTTCAAATTTTCTTCACTTTCTGCAAACAAGGTTGTATCATCTGCATAATGCAGATTGTTGATGAGTCTTCCTCCAGTTCTGATGCCACATTCTCCTTCATTCAGTCCCTTTTCTCGAATGGTTTGCTCAGTATACATATTGAGTATATAT
>NW_006400080.1:324293-329125 GCF_000299155.1 Elephantulus edwardii | reverse complement strand
TATATATACATATTGAGAGAAAGGATTAAGCCCTATCACATGTCTTTATACAGCACCACTTTCTTCTTCTCTTTGGATAATTACTTCTTAGTCTATATATAGATTTCTTATAAGCACAATAAAATGTTCTGAGATTCTCATTATTTGCAATGTTAGCTATAATTTATTATTGTTCTCACTGTCAAATGCCTTTTGCACAATCAATAAAATACATCTTTCTGGTATTGTCTGCTCTCTGGCAAGATCCATCTGACATCAGGAATGATATCCCTTGTGTCATGGCATCCTTTGAACAGAGCTTGATGTTCAGCTATATTTAAATAGTCTTCAGTATCATGTTACTTGCATGTGATATTAATGATCAATAAGTTTCATATTCTATTGGATTATTCTTTTGGAAATGTGAACAAATATGGATCTCTTCCAGTCAGTTGGCCAGGAACTGTGTTACATGTTTGTTATCAGAGACTAATACTCACTTCCAGGGTTGTTTCTGTTTCCTGAAATACTTCACTTGGTGTCCCACCAGCCCTGGGGGATGTGTTTTTTGCAAATGCCTTCAGTACAGTTTGGACTTCTTTAAGTACTGTGGGTTTGTGATCATATGCTACTTCCTGAAATGCTTCAGTCTTGACCAATTCCTTTTGGTACAATGACTGTATTGTATTACTTTCATCCTCTTGATGCTACCTGTATCATTCAGTATTTTCCCCAGAGAACTCTTTAGTGTTGTAATTAGAATCTTGAATTTGTCTTTCAGTTCTTTCAGCCTGAGAAATGCTGGGTGTGGTCTTCTCTTTTCATTGCTTAACTCCAGCTCCTTGCATATTTCATTATAACACTTTGCTTTCTCTTCTTTTACTAGTTTCCCTTTGAAATCTGTCCGGCTCCTTTACCTCAACATTTCTCCTCCTTGTTTCGGTTTCTTTTCATTCTAATGCAAATTTCAGAGTCTCTTGGTACATCCATTTTTGTCTTTTCTTTCTTCTCTGTCTTTGTAATGACTTTTTGCTTTCTTCACGCTTTTCTTTATGTCATTCCACAACTCACCTGGTCTTCAGACATCAGTGTTCAATGTGTCAAATGTATTTTTAAGACAGCTTTTAAATTCAGTTGGAATATGACTATGGTCATAATTCACTTTTTGAAGACTTGTTTTAATTTTACCTTCGCTTTGTACTGTATATGAGCAGTTGGTTGTTCCATAGTACAGTTGGTTTTGATTGCTGATATTGAGATTCTCATGCTAAGTGTTCCCACAAATGTTGTCAGTTTGATTCCTATGTAGTTGGTGAAGTCCATGCGCATAGTTGCCATTTATTTTTTTTAATATTTGTAATGTATAAATCATTCCTTGTACAAAGTTCCATCATTCAATCACCAGCCTCATTTTTTGCCACCAAGGCCATATTTTCTATCAGTCCTTCTTCTTTGTTTCCAACTGTTGTACCCTAGTCATCAATTATTACTGATGTATCATTTTTTTTTAAATAAAATTTTTATTTTATACTGGTTTTCTTACAAATTTCATATACGTTGTTTTTCACACTGGATCTTTCCCATTTCCTTTACCCACTCCTCCCTCCACCCATCAAATTGTGGGACCCTGATTAACACCCCCTCCACCCTACCTCACCCATTTTCACTCCTCTGCTCCCCATTCTGCGCCCCCCACCTTGGATCCTCATACATACATGTTCTACACTAATGGTCTAAGAAAGTATTTGTCCTTTTGGGACTAAGTTATGAGTAATGTATCTTGATTGCATATCCAGTCAATTTCAGACTGCAAGAATTAGGGGAAATCCTCAATTTTGTCATTTTTGGCTTTTGTGGTTGGTTCACATATTTTAATAATGGTTGTGTTAATGAGACTTTCTTATATGCAAATGGATAATAATCTGTTACTAAAAGTATTCTAGTTCAGGCTAGTTTGTGAAATGTTCTTTCTGGTGATGAATGTTACACTACTCCTCTCTAGTTTGTTTTTTTTTAAATTTTATTTTATTAATTTGAATGAACATTTACAGGGTTTTTGGATTTTTATTCATTCATTGTTGCACTTTTTCCTCTCCCTCTCCCCACAGTTCGCTCCTCTCTTTGAAAAGCAAAAGATAAACTTCTTCGTTGGTCCTCTTTAGTTTTTAATCTCTAGCAGAGTAGATCGTGGGATTATCTTATTCAAAATGCCAATACTAGTCCATCCCATCTCACTAATGCCTAGAATGTCTATGTTGTGTGCTCCATTTAAATTTTTTCTTGTTGCTTTTTTTAAAAAAAAATATATTGGTTTGCATATAAAATTTTTATACATTGTATTTCATTCATGTACTTTGCATTTCATACAACCTTTCACTTTCATTATGTTTCACATGATCATTGCCATACCCTGTATTTTACAAAGTTAATCACCATTGATTTGTGTACATTATCACTCCGTCTTCTCAGGTTCCCACCAGAAATTTTTTAATGTTTTACAATTTCCAATTTTCCTAGATTCCTATTTTGTATGTTCCAATTACTAATAGATATTTTTAACTCTTTCTCCTCATTTTGATTCTTACCATATCAGTAAATAAAGGTCCTCCCATGGGTGAACGCTTTACTCCAACTTCATTGTTAAGGTAGGCTCTACTTTAAGGAGGTAGCTTTTCCCCAGCCACATTTCAGGCCTTCCGACCTGAGACCCTCATCTTCCATCACTATAGCAATATTTTTCCATTTCCAATAGGGTTTTCAAATGCCTATTATTGTAGAAGTAAACCCTCAATCCTACAGTTTAGTCTGTCTTAGTTGGATGGAGGTTCTATTGAAACCTGGGCGGGGGAGGGCGGGGTAGGAGACAATGTCAAAGACTCTTGGTATTTGAAATGCCTCTGGCATAACTTTAACCATTGCAGTAAATTGCAAGCCACCACTGTCTGGCAAACTGACAGATGGAATAGATGAGTCTAAATTGTTAAGAATAACTTTGGTAAGACATTCCCTCATTTCACTTCATTACAAAAACCCTATCTTTGCATTTTCCTCCTGAGAAGTAGCGGTGATAAGTCAGACTTTCGAAGGGTCCCTCACAGAAGTTTGACAATGTGTTTAATTTGTACCTGTAAAGCGTTGATAGGAAAGGATAGGGGAAGAAGTTATCCTGCTCTTGCTTATGACAGATTTCAGCTAATTTAGCAGAGGAAAAGTTTTCTTGGAACTGGAAGCTGACCACATGCCAGCGGGAAGGCAAATTGCATAAACAATCTCCAAAAAAGAATGAGACCAAGTCATACTTCTAAATTTGAAGGTAGTTTTTGTAACAAAAAAAAATAAATTTATAACATTTTACCCTCACATCCTTCGACTCACCATGTGACCATTACTGAAGGTTAGGGTGTACACTTTCTTCTAGTCTCAGTTCCCTCATTTCCCCTCAAATTTTCTCAACACTGAAGTATCCATATGTCTAAACAAACAGACAGGTGAGGAGATTAATGAAGTGGCCTTTAACCTCCTAAGTATTTTTTCCAGGGCTCAGGGGAAAAGCATTTCTGTGGCAATGAAAATCCAAAAACTGTCTCTGATAATTTGGTATTAAAGATAGCTCTGTCAAACGTCTTTTGAGGCCTAATGAGCTTTGTCCTTCCGTTGACCCCATTCTGCTTAGCTTTTAAGTTTCTCTCCCCATTCAAATGCATTGAGTGCTATCCTTGCACCATTCTTCCTCCAAAAGAGCTTCTTCTCAACAACAGAAAATGGTTACTTATTGAACACCTGTGTTAACAGAAATTGTGTTTAGTATTTTTTAATTAAATTTTATTAATTTTAATGAACATTTACAGAGATTTTGGGTTTCCATTCATTCATTGTTGCACTATTTGCTCTACCCTCCCCCTCAGTTCGTTCCTCTTTCCGCCCCCCTTGAGAGTTGCATTGAATTGTCCAATTGCCACAGTGCTTGTCAAAGCCAGTTCTGATTAATTTCCTTTGTCAGTATGTCCTTTGCCATTTCCTATCACTCCTCCCTGATGGAGACTTCGCCCTGATTCATAAGGAAAAGGGGACGGCGTATTCTCTTAGCTACTTCCTGCTGAAAAGGGACGCTGTAGGTTTCAGGATGAAGATCTTCTCTCACTACTCTAAAGGGCCCCTTTGGCAATAGGAAACACATAGACTATTACGGAGATTGATTTTTGAATTTAGATGCACTGTTATCAATTGTGCTTAGCCGTGTATGTTCATATCCTTGAAGATGTATCATGGAAGTGTTGCAGCCTAGAAGACACAAATTTAACTAACAAGTTAAATATACATGAGGCAAAAATTAAAAAACAATAATATTCCAAGTAGAGGTTCTAATAGTGGCACAAATCAAGTTACAGAGGGAAGGTAGTTCTTAAAATAAAAGGCTTATTGACTAGTACTTTGTATATTATAGTATAAAGGTTAGGAACCATAAGATGTACAGGCTCAACTATGTCATTTATTGTTCTTAAGTCCTGGACCAAATTCCATCTACCACTGGGTTGTTTTACAGCTCAGAAGTCTGCATGCAAGGCAGAGGTGAAGTAAGGAACTGCTTATGAGGTTTTCCATCAATTCCAACAACTAAGAAATAGTGAGAAGAGTTGGGACCTCAGAAGGCTCCTGTGTCCAGGAGAAAACGAATATACTTACTAGTAATGTTAATGCTCACCCACAGCTCTTCTGGGAAGATCTAAATCGTTGAAGCATCCTCCTTTGTTTCCAGCTGGGAGCTGGGCCTGTCAGTCCTGTCAGCCACGAGCACCTGATGTGGCCACCCTTGGCCAACTGTCCTTCAGATCCACACTTAAAGCAAGTGAGTG
>NW_006400080.1:319112-323083 GCF_000299155.1 Elephantulus edwardii | reverse complement strand
GGGGTGAGATGATATCTCATAGTTGTTTTAATTTGCATCTCTCTTAGAGCTAGGGATTTTGAACATTTCTTCATGTGCTTGTTAGCCATCTGAATGTCATCTTCAGTGAAGTGCCTGTTCATATCCTGTGCCCATTTTTTTCTATTGGATTATTTACCTTTATCTTGTTGTGGTGCTCGTGTGTAGTATTTTAATAATCATCTCCATCAAACATTTTTTAGCATTTCCCATGTTCAAGAAAAGCTTACTTATTTTTGTACTAGTATTATGAAAAGGTATGTTTTTTAAATGTAGATTCATCTATTTATGCATGTCTTACATGACTATTAGAATATGCAATGGGAATTAGGTTTACTAGAAACTTGGTTATTATTGTTGTTACGTGCTGTTGAGTCAGAATGATTCTTAGTTGTCCCTCTTGCAGGTTTTTCTGGTGGCTTTCGTGGTAAATAACTACACTGCAATCCTGGAGGCACACTGTTCAAATCCACCAGGTGCTCCTCAGACGAAGGCTGGGAAATCCCTTCTCATGCAATTAAAAGCCTCTGAAAACCCATTGGAGGGTCAGCTATGGATTGGTTCTAATTTGGTGGTACTCAACAACAAATTACGTGAAGGAAATTGCCCATCTTTCTTCCGAACGACTGCTGAATTTGAACTGCCTGCAGTCAAAGGGTAGCCAGTATTCTCCTTAGTGGTAAGAATGATGAAACTTCTTCTCACATATATGAGTATGCTGTCAGGAAGGACCAGAACTTTCCATCTTCCTCATGTTAGAAGAGGACACTATGCTGAGAAAGGTGGAGGGCGAGGGAAAGAGAGGAAGGCCTCTAACCAGATGGAGTGGCTTCACGATGATATTAGAGATCATGAGAATAGAGGCGGATAGGACAAGTAAGGTTCATAGTTGACTAGATGGTACCCACCAACAACAGCCTTTGAGTCCATAGCATGGTTCCTTATCCACTAGACCACCAAAGAAACCCAATTATATGGGATAAACTTATTAAGGGGACTCTGGTGGCTAGGTGGTAAGAAGCTGTCCTGCAATCCCAAAGGCACACAGTTCAAATTCACCATTAGCCCCATGGAAAAAGGGTAGACAATCTCCTATTGTGTGATTGGTCAGTTTCAGCTTGATGGCACATCACCACAACAAATATCTCATGAACATTTTCTGCATATGTCTTTGTTATAATGGCATAAGGAATAACTGATGTTCAAAGTCAAAAGCTAGTGAAAGGAGGTGTTAACTCTTTTTGACCCACTGATCACTTTTTGGAAACATAATATATAGGCACAGATTTGTATTTTTAGGACTTAAGTTCTCTATTTCCAACACTTCATTTTGGATGAGGAAAAATACAGATATGAATCAATTACGTAAACTTATACCAAAGTGATAGTGTATGAAGTCAAGTGACAAATGCATCATGGTAACTTGTCTTCAGATATGGCCTCTCCCAACATGAATATGTTGTTTCTTACCTTAAAAGCTAGAGCTTATTTTCCCTCCTTTTAAGACAAGGTTGGTTGTTTGACTGTTTGGAAGAGGATTTTGAATAAGTTCATTTGTTTCAACCAGGCTGAGATTTTACATTTCATATCAGGTACTCTGAATCCTAATCTACATTTTAACAAGTTTATACACAGAAGTATCACATGGCATTTGTAAGAATAACTTGGAGATCTTGTTAAAATGTAGATTATGATTCAGTATACCTGGGGTGCAAATAGAACCAGAATGAACTTGTGTAAAGCCCTGGTTTTGACCCACAGAATGTGGTCAAAGTCACATTCTGCTTTTTCTAATTTCAGGCATTACAAGATTTTGTAGCTCCTATTCCATCTCCTTAGAACACTCCTTCTGGAAACTCATCTTACATGTTGTAAAGAAATCAAAGGAAACATGGAAAGGTCCACACGGCAGAGACTTTAGAACCTTCGATATCATTCTCTTCTGAGCTCCCTGTGTCAGTAAGCATTAACCGCTAGCTATATGAATGTAGCATTTTGTACTTTTCCATCATTCCAATAATACTCTAGCCAACAACTTAAGAAGTATGGAGTTGTACAATTTGATGGGGGATGTGTGAGGGAAATGGAAAGACTCTGTCCTGGAAAACAATGTATTTTTGAGTTTTGTTAATAAACTAGTATAATTTTTTTCAAAAAGAAGTAATAAACACTGCATTGGAGCAGATGGGAGAGAGCTGCTTAAAAGGAATATATGACATTATATATAAGACAATGGTCCATAATGAGAGGTACATTGCAAAGAGGACTGGTAGAGGGAGAGAAAAGGGGGAGAAAGGAGAAAATTGTGCAATGAATGAACATAAAAAAACAGTAAACAGGGGGATTGAGATGGGGAGATGGGGAGGGAAGAAAATGTGCAACAATGAATGAACAAAATTCCAACTTTTCTGCAAACTTTTGTTAAAATCACAATTCAAATTTTAAAAAGAAGTAAAACTACCCAATCAACCTGGAGAGTGAGGAAATAAATCAATTATTGTTGTTCTGAGACTGAATATGGAGTGTCTTGTTGGATGGTCACTGACAACTGGCATATCTGATAACTCAGACAAAGTTGTTCTCTGACATCCCTTTCTTGGGCATGTCTTGGTTTTTCTCTTTAGATTTCCTCGTTTCCATGCTATTTATATTAGAAAGCATCAAGGATAACCTTTCCTGTCTGGAAAGCAGATTTGTCACCCTCATGGCCTATACCTTTAAGGATCTTTCCAAGATCTGAAAGGAAAAGGGCAGCCATGGCAGGTCTTATGCTTTAGAGCACTAGAGAGAAGGACTGTCTTCAATCTTCACTTCAATTCTCTACCTCTATTCAGCGACAAAAGTGGTTTAATTTTGGGAACCAACGTTAGGTGTAGACACATACGAAGATCTCCAAGGAGGACTTCTTCGGCAAATACACATCTGTAATGCCCCTCAGCTTGAGTGGTAATGACTTCCAGGCTTTGTCTGACACCATCTTGGTCATCACAGGGAAAGCTTGCTATGCTCACTGTACTACACGTAAGTGGGTGGCAGTGTGTATGCCCTGTATCTGCATGCACCCTTTAGAACTTCAGGGCGTATGATGCACCATAAGGACAACTACATCTCATTTGATTTCATGCCATTTCAACCTGATTATGCTATCATTTTATTAATTTGTAGACTCTAGATTACTTTTTAATGGTCTTGTTTGCATTTCCCCCTTTATTTTTTTGGTTGATAAAATTTTAAAAGGACATCTGTTGTGCTATAGATGACTTTTTACATAAGATGCAAAGTCACTGGAATGTGTGGAGGCAATTCATTTTCAGTAATAACCTCCCCTATCTTGTCAAACCAGGTTGTGGCCCTGGAAGGACTCTTAATTCAAATGCTACTGAACTTTTCTTCTTGTTGACTGGCTGAATGAATAACTCCCTTAACCAACTCATTCTGACTTCTCACACATTTGTCTTCAAAGAAGGCAACTAGAGTCTTGAAGCCTGAGCAAAGACTCAGGAGAAATTCTGTAGTTATTTTGTAAGGTGGTTTTTAAAATATTTTTTTGGATGGTAGAGGAAGATAGGAAGAAATTATGATTCAAAATAGAATTTTTATAGTTTCCAATGACAGATATATAATGATTGATTGTCTTCTGTACATAATTTTATGACATGACTACGTCCTCAACTGGAGTCAATTTGTCTCCAACAGAGGACTTTTAATATTTGTGGATACTTTTATTTGGATGCCATATTGAGAATGTGCCACTGTTTCTTGTTTCATAGAGGCATGTGATGTTCCACAATAGAGAATTATCCAGTCAAAAGTGCTAACTATATCAAGATTGAAAAATCCCATTTTGTAGATATAAAAATATGCTCAACAAATACTTTTTCCCAGTCAGTGGCTTCCCTTTTTACCCTACTGGAGAAGTTTTTGGATGTGCATAGGGATTTGAGTCTTAGAAG
>NW_006400080.1:307784-315596 GCF_000299155.1 Elephantulus edwardii | reverse complement strand
GGAGGGTAGAGAGAATAGTGCAACAATGAATGAATGGAAACCCAAAATCTCTGTAAATGTTTATGAAAATTAATAAAATATAATTATAGAAAAAAAATATGCTCAACAAAGCCCCAAACTTGATGGAAAGGAAATAAGACAAAGGGAAAACAGGATGAAAAATGGATAGAATATGAATAGAATGAAGCAAAAATTAAAACACGTCAAAGCATAGTTCATTGTTCCCAGAAAATTTGTTTCACATCGAGTTGGGGTTGTTGGTTTGTGTTTTGTTTTTTTTTTCAATTTTATTTTATATTGGTTTACTTGCAAAGTTTGTATACATTGTGTTTCACACTATTCTTCATTTACACTGTGTTTCATATAATCATTCCCATTCATTATGCTTTATAAAATTAATCACCATTGGAGTATGCCCAGCATTACTTGGTTTTTTCATGTCCCCACTAGATCTTTCCCATTTCCTCTACCCCCCTCCCTCTACCCACCAAATTGTTAAACTATGCTAATTTACCCCTACCCATCCTCATCCCTCTGCTCCCACCCCTTCTCCCTTTGGATTCCCATACACGTTTTACTAGTGTTCTTCTATTTTATAATAATTGTTTTATGCGGCATTTGTCCTTATAAGACTGAGTTCATTCCCTCGGCATAATGCTCTGTAGTTTCTCCTACATGGAGTTTTATAGAACATATTGTTAGCATTAGTTGCTAGTGCCCATTGGTGGAAGTCTTATGCACAATGACATAAACACTGTCTAGTCTTGTGTCATCCCCTTGATTGGTAGTGGGTTGAGCCATTATTATCCATATGGTTTTCACTGACTGATTCATATAGAAAAAAGTCTATAGTAGCTGAAGTGAATGCTCAGTAATGAAGGAACTTGTGGAAAACAGGAAAATAAATCCATGAAGTTCTTCTTGTTTTGGTATTTTCTTTGTATAACCTTTCTTCCTGTAGAGAGGTCTCATCCAGCATTAGTATTTTCAATGATCATGCCAAAGTTTCCATTTCCACCTCATTTCTCTTATCTAACGTTTAGTCTTATACAAACAAGTGGGTGATTTCTCATAGATGTCTCAAACTTAATACATCCAAAATGGAACCCTACTTTCTCTCCTAAAATGAGTCCTTCCAGCAGAGCATTCCCTCTCTAGCAAATGCCTTAACCTTGTATTAATTGTTCTGTGCAAAATGTGTCATCTTATTTTTCTAAAATCTGTGTTCATTCTCCTAATGTTGCAAACACTAGTCAACTCATTAGCTTTAGAAATGTCATTTATAATGACTATTTGCTGTAGGGAAACTTTGTGTTTGGTAAATTAGAAAGCCAGTGAATGGAAAAAAAGACCTTTACTTATTGTTACAATAGCCTCATGATAGATAAAAACTTGCCAGAGACCAAGGATGGCACAAATATAGACAGTGCTTTGTTCTGTGTACACAGGGTCTGATTAGCTGGAGCTGGTTCACGGCCAACTAAGAACAATTAATGCAATCTACTATAATGTCTATGAATTCTACTTTATCAATACATTTCAAATATTCTCCCTTTTTGCTTTATTACCTTTGTCACTCTCCCACTTCATGTCACCATTACATGTAGGTCTTGTAGATTAATGGAATAACTTTCTAATTGATTTACTGTCATCCCTTTCCACTATCATAACTTCCATGCATTACACTACAGAAACTGCACTAAAAAGACTTATGTGAAAGAAAAACCAAAATGGATGTCAGAAGAGACTCTAAAGATTGCACCAGAGCATCAGAAAGCTAAAACAAAGGGAAGAGAGGCTGACGTAATCAGATTAAAAGATTTCAAAGGACAGCACCAAAAGACAAAGCAAATTATTATAATGGAACATGCAGAGAGCTGATATTGGAGAATAAAAAGAGAAGAACTTGCAGGCATTACTCAAGCTGAAATAACTGAAAAACAAATTCAGACCTTGAGTTGTAATACTGAGAGATGCTATTGGCAAAGTTTTGAATGATCCAGGAAGCATTTAAAAAAAGATAAAGGGAATATATAGAATCACTGCACCAAAAAGAATGGGCCAACCCTGAAATATTTCAATAAGTACTATATGAACAAGAGCCAATGCTAATGAAAGAAGTTTAATACTGACTGAAGACATTACTTAAAAAAAAATAAGGCTTCAGGAATTACCAACTGACATGTTTCAACTAACAGATGCAGCTTTGGACTGGCTCTCCAGTCTATGACAGGATATTTGGAGGAAAGCTGCTTGTCCAACTGACTGGAAGAGATCCATAGTTATTCTCATTCCCAAGAAAGCTGATCCAACAGAATTATTGAACATTACTATTGAAATCACATGCAATTAAAAAAAATCTTAATGACGATCATCCACAAATGACTTGAATACTGCATTGTCAGGGAGCTGTCAGAAGTTCAACTGAGCTTAGAAGAGGCAGTGACACTAGAGATATCATTGCTGATGTACCAGAAGGATGTCTATTTCTGCTTTGTTGACTATGTGAAGGCATTCTACTATATAGATCATAGCAAATTATGGCTAATATTGAGGAGAATGGGAATTCTAGAACACTTAAATGCACTCATGCAAAACATATAGACAAAGAGCAAGAGAACACCACAGGGTTTAAAATGAAGAAAGGTGTGTGTGTCAGGGTTATTGCCTCTCTCCATACCTATCCAATTGGTATGCTGAGCAAATTATTCAAGAAACTAGACTCTATGAAGAAGAATGTGGCTTCAGCATCAAAGAAAGATCCATCAACAACCTACATTATGCACAACCTTTCTTGCTGAAAGTGAGAAGGACTTGTAGCACTTGTTGCAGAAGATTAAAAACTACTCAATATGGATTGCATATCAAAATCCAGAAAACAAATCTTTTTACCATTGGACTCATAAGCAACTTCAAGATTTGTCGTCATTAAGTGTGCTTGAGTTGACTACAACTCATAGTGACCTTACGACCAATAGTGCTGAACTCTGCTTTATCCTGAGCCAATTTCATCTTAGACACACCTGATCGCATTGCTGTAGTCACTGTGTCAATCCATCTCATCTAGGGTCTTCCTCTCTTGTGTTGACCAATTCTTTACCTTTTCAAGTGTGATGTCTTTCTCCAAGGACTGGCTCCTGACAGCATGCTCAAGGCATGTGAGACACAATGTCAAGACCCTAGTCTCCAAGGAGCAACCTAGTTTCACCCTTTCCAGAACAGAGTTCTACTTGTTCTTGTGGAAGTCCATAATATGTTCAATATTCTTCTCAAGCACCACACTCAAAGACATCAATTCTTCTGTCATTCTTTTGTCATTATCCAGCTTTCAGATGCATAGCAAGCAATTGAGATGACCATGGTCTGGATCAGGTGAACCTTTGCCTCCAGACAGACAGCATTTTTCTTCAGCACTCTTCAGAGGTACCTAGCAGCAGACTTTCCTAGAGCAACTTGGGTTTTTTGGTTAGTTTGCTTGTTTTTATTTCCTGACTCCTGGTGCCAAGAATCTTGATTGTGGATCTGAGCAAGATGAAATTGTTAACAACCACAATCTCTTCTCCATCTGTCATGATGTTGCTGATGGGCCCAGAATGAGAATCTTTGTTTTCTAGATGTTGAGAAAACATTATGATATATGGAGAAAATATTGAATGGTCAATGATTTCATCTTACATGGATCCACGATCAACATCCTTGGTACCCACAGTCAGAACATCAGGAGATGGAAAAGTCTCCAATCAGGGCCTCTCCAAACTCTTGAGGAGCAATGATATTAGTTTGAAGACAAAATGCTCCTGATTCAGACCATGATCTTCCAGTTACTTGCTATGCCTTTGGAAGATGGAGAATGTATAAGGATTACAGAAGAAAAGTTGATGTCTTTGAACTGTGGTATTGGAGAAGAGTATTGAATATCTCTTGGACTGCCAAAAGAACAAACCTATGTGTCTTGGAGAAAGTGTAGCCAGAGTGCCTCTTGAATGGAAAGATGATAAAGCTTTGTCACACAAACTTTAGGCATGTTGCTAGGAGAGGGCTATTCCTTGGAGATTGACATCATGTTTGGAAAGTTAAACACTCAGTGAAAGAGTGGAAGACTCTCAGCCAGATGGATTAACACAGTGACTGCAGCAAGGTGCTCAAACATGTCAGAGAAGATGAAGATGGCACAGGATAGGACAGAGTTCAGATCTGTTGTCCATAGAATTGCTATGAGTCATACTCTACTCAATTGTACCTAACCACTCTGACAACATCTATAAAATCTTCAAATAACATTTATGTCTGAATTGGATCATGTATTTCCTTATTAAAAGATTTTGAAAATACCCATTGTTCTACTATTACAATCTGAACACCTTACTTATAAAGCTATGCTTCAACTAATCTTCACTGTACTTCATCACCATGTAGCTTACTGCTTCTTACACACTTGCTTCAGCCGCACAGTTTTCATTCCTTATCCTCAGTACCTGAAAGTTATTCATCTTAGATCCTTTGTACTAGCTAGTCTTTCCTTTTGAAAATATGTTTCCTCTTGACTTTCACAAAGCTAGTTCCTTCTTATCAGCTTGAAGTAATCACCACGCATGCCACCCTGTGTTCAGATTCCAGAATGTTGCAGACCAAGGGTAAAGTATATTAATAAGTATTAATAACAAGACAGAACACCAAGAATGTAAGAGAAAACAGCTAAAGCAGGAGGTGAACAGTTGTCGAACAACTGAAGTGAACTGAAGTGCTGACCTTAGCTTGACCCTATATCCTGTTTAATCCTCTCTTTGGGACTACGTATTTCTTATTTATTTATTTATTGGTTTTTGTTGTTTTTGTTTTTTTAATCCAAGTAAAATATGCAATCAATCTGATTCCTATGCATATCCTCATGTGGAATCCATGTGTATAGTCAGTGTTTGTTTCCTATAAAATTATTTGCAAGGAATAAATCATTGCTTGTGAGAATTCTACCATTTTATCTGCAGCCTCATTTCTGTCACTGGCTTTGTCTCTTTATCTAGAAGAGTGTCTGTATTTAACAGACTGCTATTGCTGTTAGTTGCTATTTATTCAGGTCTAACTCATGATGACCTCATGCATGACAAACTATTGTCCAATCCTGAATTATCCTTTTGATCCCTGATGTGTTTGAATCATTTATTACCAGTATTGTGTCAATCATATTATTGAGAACACCCCCCCCAACCTTGCTGAGAGGCAAGGATGGTGAAACTTCTTTTCACATATGTTGGATATGTTCTTAGGAGGGGCCATTACTTAGAAAAAAAATTTGCTTAGAAAGTGTGTTGTTGTTATGTGCCGTCAAGTTGCTTGCGGCTCATAGCGACCCTATGTACAGCAGCTCTAAACTCTGCTCTGTCCTGTGCCAATTTCATTGTCTCTGACACATTCATCCAGATTGTCCTAGTCATTGAATTAATCCACCTCCCAGAGGGTCTTCCCCTTCTACGCCTGCCCTCCACCCTCCCAAGCATGATGTCCTTCTCCAAGGACCGTTCCCTCCTTACAACATGACCAAAGTATATCAGACAAAGTTTCAGAATCCTTGCCTCCAAGGAGCAGCCCAGTTTAACCCTTTCCAGGATGAATCTGTTTGTTTTCTTAGCAGTTCATGGCACCCTCAGCATTCTTCTCCAACACCAAATCTCAAAAGCACAAATTCTCCTTCTATCCTTCCTGGTCATTGTCCAGCTCTCTGAAGCATAGCAAGTGATTGCAAAGACCATGGCCTGTACCAGACGCACCTTAGTCTCCAGAGACACACCATTGCTCTTTAGTGCTAGAAATTCAGCACTAGTATTAGAAAGTGTAGGGTCAGTGAAAAAGAGGTAGATTTACAATGAGAGTAGTAAAGGTCTAAGGTATGCCAAAGATGATAAGGATGCACAGAACAAGATAAGGTCCAGATTCATTGTTCATAAGGTCTCTGAGTCTTACTCAACTCAATAACGTCTAACAAGAACAGCAGCAGCAGATGCAATAGCAACTGCTACGTTATAAAATGCGATGCATTTTCTAGTGGCTGGTCTTTCCTGTTGAGGTGTCCAAAGTAAGAAAGATGAAGTTTTGCTATCCTTATTTCTAAGAAGCATTCTACTTGCAAAGAGCATCCTTGTGTTAGTGAGATTAGGATAGGAGATAAACATCTTGTTAAATTAATATTGTTGTTGTTATGTGCCATTGAGTTGAAACTGACTTGTAGTTCAATCCAGCAGGTTTTCACAGACTGTAAATAACATGAAAGAAGATTGTCCATCTTTTTCCCAAGAAACAGTTGGTGAATTAGAATTGCATGCCTTGGCATTGACAGCACAGCTCCTTAATGACTAAACCACGAGAGATCCCCATTTAATGAATAGGCCAAGCTTTGGTTTTTTGGTTTGCTTTTGTTTTTGTTTGTTAGTTTTTAATAGGCCAGGTTGTAGGTGGTTTGGTTGTAGTTTTTTTTTTTAAACTTTACCAAGATGAACTTGGTTTAAGCTATTGAATAATAGATAATAGATTGGTTTTATTGGATCTTTGAGAGGAAAAAGTGGAAGCCTTCTGATTGAAGGAACAGCATCCTAAAATGATCATCCTTCTGTGGGTGAGGGGAACGTCAGCCCCCATTTAAGATTTAACCTTCGGTGTAAAGTGGACATGGTTGGTTGTGTTCAATCAAGCCTACTCCTTTGCCTCTACAAATATTTACACTCTGAATCCCTCCCCCCCCCCCCGCAGGCATAATGGGGGAGTCTGCACACCAGCTCCGGGCCTAATAGAGACATTGCAGTGCTATTAGCACAGATGGCTGTCATATGTATGCAAATGAGGAACAAATTGAATTTGGTGGCCCCTCTCACCAGCTGTCCTATCAGGGAAGGCTCCCGCAGCAGCAAGAACACTGCTGTTACCCTGCTAATCTGTCACCGCAGATTAATTACAACGAGCACATTAATCACCATTTGTTTCTCATTCAAAGAAAAATATCTTGTTTTTCAAGTACGTTCTGTTAAAAGAAGGTGTCCAGCCTTGTAGAAACAAGGCCCAACAAGGGCATGAGGCTTCATTAGTTAGGAACAAGAGGCAAATGAAGAATGAAAGGCCCCAGGCTCCCTGCTCCTTCAGAGCTGTCTGCTGGTGAGGACTCAAGAAGAGGCGATGAGGCTTGACAAGGGACAGTTAGCTGGCTCTCCCTTTATCTGACAATCAATTCCAGATTTCTGAGGAGCAATTCTGCTGAGAAGACCCCCAAGGAATCCGAGGATGTCTAGAACAGTTATTTTAAATGAATTATTATTATTTAATAGAAAGTGCAATTGATAGGGCACTAGCTAATGATTGAAGAGGCTAGGTTTTAGATCTGACAATGGGCCTTGTTCCTGTTGAGAAGTTAGACCTGACTAGGTTTTTCATCTATTTGAAGGGGCAGGACACAAGTAAAAATGAGTAATGGATTCATTATCCATTGCATATAAAGAATGCATCGTATTCTTGTCACAAAATGCATGTAACATAACACTTTTTTACTTAGGTATAATAGAGCGAGTGAGTCTCTGAAGTCTCCCTATGTGCTCACACTATCAGAATTTTTATATCTGCCCTCTGCCCTTCTTACCAACCATTGTGAGTTTGATTTTTCCTCATCACCTCCAGATTTTTTAGACCATAAACTGAGGTTTTAGACATTCATTCCCTTGTTCATTCATTCAACACACATTTCTTGGACACTAGGATAAAATGCTAGGTATGGGAAAGTCTGCTGTTAGGGACCCCTCTAAAGTACTCAAGAGCAACAGTGTCTCTCTGGAG
>NW_006400080.1:298341-298829 GCF_000299155.1 Elephantulus edwardii | reverse complement strand
CCCCCCCGCCTTATTGTTTTTATAGCTGGTTGTTATTTGCTCAAGATTTATTTTAGTGTTTTAAAATTTCAAGATATTTGAGTATTTTCCCTACATTGTTGTTGTTGTTAAGTGCCATCGAGTTGTAGGCAACTCATAGCCACCCTATGAAGGAAAGTCCTCAACACTTGTGTGACTTTCATCCTTTCTCCAGGTTCATAGGGTTTTCAGAGGCAAGCTATTATGGAATTGGATGCCCCTCCTGCTTCCAAGCTTGTTTTAATCAGGGAGCTCCACCAAACACTGTTGGCCATGGGTAACCATTATTGCGTTTGACACATCAGTGTCACAGTGTTCAGCTTCATAGCAACCACAAGCTACCACTATATGACAAGTGGACACACCAGGGCAATATGACCAACATTAGTCTTACATCGTTGTGATCAATGATTTTCTGTATTAATCTTTCCTTTAAGAATTTATTGGCATTTATTTTACCAGTGATTCAT
>NW_006400080.1:295278-297934 GCF_000299155.1 Elephantulus edwardii | reverse complement strand
GAGAGACTGAGAAAGATGGGTTCAATAATGTATACTGCATTGAAACAGATGAGGGAGAGAACTGTTTAAAAGGGATATGTGATTAGGTATTTTTGTCTTGACAGGAATCTAGAGCGAAGGTTACTTGGTGAAGTGGTTCTGAGGGAGGGTTTGTAAAACAATGAAAGAATTTTTCTTTTACTTTTCCAAGAGGGTAGTGTACTAGCGGGGAGGGTTGGGAGGCGGGGGGGTAAGTGCAGCAATGAATGAATGGAAATCCAAAGTCTCTGTAAATTTTTACTGAAATTAATAATAAATTTAAATAAAATAATAAGCAATCACTTGTTAAAAATGTAGATTCTGACTCTATGGTATATAGTCAAACCAAGCCAACTGAAACTGACTCATAGCTGACCCTCCAGTGGGTTTTCCAAGGCTGTAAATTGCTGGAGAGGAGATTGCCTATCTTTCTCCCAAAAAATAGCTGGGGGATCCAAACCTCCAGAACGGTGCCACCACTGGGTTATCTGTGTAACTCTCAAGGACAACGGCAAGAGAGCTCCCTGTATAGGGCTGTTGTCATGTCAAGTTGGAATTGACCCACAGGTGATTCTCCAGTGTATTTTCAAAGGCTGGTAGATTGCACAGGAGGAGATTGCCCTTCTTACTGCCAAGGTTTGGACAGCCTATTTTTGTGTTGGCAGAAAAGCAAATTCTCAGCAGGAGGTAGAATAGAAAGGAACCAGTTTGAAGCCTTTGACTTTGGAATACTATTAGCTCTTTGCAAAAATTAAATACAATGGAGATTACTACTGAAAATTTTATTGCAAAAGATTTGTTTAGAGGGCACGGAGGGTTTGCCAGAGGTTTATACACCAAGATGGCAGCTGTATGTCTGGCTTCTGCTTTCAGGAGATTGCATTCTTCTGGATGCCCAAGTCTTGATAATACATCCTTTGCAAATTAACGTAATTTCTATTATGCTACACCTGGAGGGTCTCAATGGGCTCATTGCAGCCAATTAGTCTCCGGTGCCTTGCGGAGAAGGAGGAAGCTGATGAACATTAAGTGGGATGCTTTCAGCTCTACTTAAGCACAGAACAGAGTATTGGACATTTCCCTTTTCTTGCAGAGGGTGAACGGAGGCACACCTAGGCTCTGCCCAATAGTGACTCGAAGTTTCATGGCAGGTTTGTTTTATACTTCTATTTTAGCAGTTATTTTCTCTTGACCCTCTAAAGATGTAATTTCGCGGTCCAGTTTAGAGAGGCATCATGTTGGGAAAGGTGGAGGGTCAGAGGAACACCCTGTACAGGATGATTGTAGACTTGGTGACTACAACAACGGAGGTCATGAGGATAGTACAGAATAGGGCGTGGTTCAGATCTGTTGTTGTAGGGTCACTATAAGTCTTTGTTGACTTGATGGCACCTAACAACAACTAGCTTATGCTTGTGGAATAATCTCTATTATTTTTCTTTTGTATCTAAACCCTATATTTACTATGATTTAAGTGTAAGTTTACAAAGCAAATTAGGTTTTCATTCAACCGTCATACATGTTTAGTTGTATGATATTAATCACAATATAATACCTACAGTGTACTTAGACTTTCTCTGCTTCCTCTCTGTAATACTCATTGCTATAAATTCTGTGATTCTACCTTTTGCCTTCAAAACATTATGATGCAGGGAAATACTGATTGCCCTATAATTGATTACTTTGGCCTAGAATCAGAGTCTCCTAATAGAAAGAGATACAGTGACAAAAGATGTGGGTACAGTGCTCTTCCAAAAATGAGGCTCTGAGATCCCACACCTGCTTCTCTCTGTGGAGTGTGGGGTCTCGTGTGAAATAGAGGGGGCAGGTTAAAAGTCTCCTCAGTCAGGCCTCAGGCCTGGCTCACAACTGAAGCTGTGCTATGTTGTGAGTAGACCCACATCACCAAAGTCATGTTGACCTTCCCCTGCGCCCTAATAAAATATATGATGACGTGGCTTCTGGAAATTCGGTTCTTTACACAGCTTATCAATGGGTCTGGCCAGCAAACTGTAAAATGAGTACTGTTTTTATTTTCATTTAATTCATCTAACAGGTGAAGTAACTAAAACTCAGAAATGTTGGATAACTTACCAAGGTCATGCAGCTGGTTGTGATCCCAAAGAGAAAAATGAGACGTCATTGAGTTGATTCCAAAACATAGGGGTCTCATAGGTGTCAGGGTAGAACCGTGCTCCACAGGATCATGTGTGTGTGTGTGTGTGTGTGTGTGTGTGTTTTATTTTGTTGCTGTTAGTGTAAATATACACAGGTAAAAACAAACTATCCATTAGATTTCTAATGCCTATAAATTTTTATGGAAGAAGAGGGTTCATCTTTCTGCCTCAGAGTGTTTGAAAGATTAGAATTGCTGACATTTTGATTATCATTCCTACATTTAATGCACTGTCATGAAGGCTTCATAAATACAAAATATAAATACATTGCTAGTCACTGTCCAACTTTCTGATGCATAGCATCATATGTGCATAGCACATAATTGTGACGATTGTAGCCTGGGTCAGGCGAACCTTAGTCTCCAGCTTGACATTGTTGCTCTTCAGTACTCTTGAGAGGTCCCTCAAAGCTGACTTTCCCAATGCAATTCATCTCTTGATTTCCTGGCTGCTGTTACCAA
>NW_006400080.1:288943-295178 GCF_000299155.1 Elephantulus edwardii | reverse complement strand
TGGTGCTGGAGAAGAGTATTGAATGTACCATGGACTGCCAAGAAAACAAACAGATTCATCGTAGAGAGGGTTAAACCAGGCTGTTCCTTGGAGGCAAGGATTCTGGGGCTTTGCCTGACATACTTTGGGCATGTTGTAAGGAGAGACAGGTCTTTAGAGAGGGACATCATGCTGGGTAGGGTAGAGGGACAGCGCAGGAGGGAAAGACCCTCTATGAGGTGGATTGATTCAGTGACTGGGGTAATTGGGATGGGTGTGTCAGAGGCAGTGCGATTGGTTGCCTTCAGTGACTCAGCCCACACTCACACTGCCCTTCCACAACATGAGGGAAGGCTGCCAATTCTGCATCATCCCCCAAATCGCCACCCTATTTGAATGCATCACTGTGACTATTGTGCTAATTCATCTCACTCAAAGTCTCTCTTGAGCTTTCTCATCCTCTACTTCACAAAATATGATGTTCTCATCCAAAAACTGATTCCTCTTAATGCTGTGCCCAAAGTAAGTATGTCTGACCATGTTCTGTTATGATCCTGAAAGGATTTTACTGAGTCCTTTTTAGAAGTAGACCACCAGAACTTTCTTCCTAGTCTATCTTTGTCTGGAAGTTCCAAGGAAATCAGTCTACCAAGGCACACCGTGCTGATATTGAGAATAACAACAGGTGGCATAGCTTCCAGAATTCTAGCACCATGCGAGTCGTCACATTCTGATAAAAGACAGATGGATGGCAGTTCAGTGATATATTTTATGTATTCAGTGTTATGTCAAGAAGTGAGAAATGCCTTTGGGTGGAGAGGACTCAGAAATGCTTGAGCCAAGTTTGGCACAAGTCCCATCTTCAGAGATCTCAGAGCCAGGCTTTGACAGCCAATAATTTCACACATGAGAATAACAAAAATAAACAGAAGGGTGAAATACCAGGACATGTGTGTGCTTGGGGCCCATGTGGGGAAAGAGGATAAATAATAATTTATTTTTGCCTAGCATGAGAAGTTTAAAGAAAGTGATGGTTATATCCTTGGTGTGTAATAGACTAAATTGCCAAAAAGAGTGATAAAATATTAGATAATGGAACATTATCTAATAATGGGAGATAAATGTATAGATTCATAAATTTATAGATATCCTAGCCTTAAAAGTCTATTCTAAGGAACATATTTAAAGATATTTATAATAAAAATACAGGAAAAAAAATCTACATTTCCTTGTCTAAAGAGTATTAGCTAAATAAGTAATAGGCAATAATACAAAAGAATATAATATGATGGGAAAAATGTAAAAGGATGATTCACATGTATACTTATTTACCTGGTAATATATTCATGTTAAGGGTTCAAACAGGTTCTAGGATATATTTTACAATCATACTGATATTGATATTTATAGGCATCATCAGATAAGGACCATATAACAATCTTCTCTTGATCGTTAAACATTCTCCATCTCTACCATGGTTCAAAGGAAGAGGCACCTTGGCTCCTCTATAGAAGGTGCTAATGTGTAGGTAGAGTTGATAGTTTGGAATCCATCTCCTTTTTACTTAGAGACACTATTAATGCAGTTAGTCCTTCTTTATGTAATGAAATTCTTCTTTCCTCTTATGCGATTCTCAATAGCCCCCTTAAAAATGAGAACAGGAACCCCTACTAAAACTACCTCTCGATTTTCCTCACATCTGACAGCAGCTGCATCATCATTTATGCTTATCTATTCAAATAAAAACTCAAAATTGTTTCATACAAGGTCTATTTCAACTTGAACTCCCTCCAATCTGATTCCTGCCCTCATCCCTCTACAAAAATTGCTCCTGTCAAGGTTACAAACTGTCTGCATGTGGCCAGAGACTTCAGTCCCTTCTCTGGCCTGATTTGAGTCCCTCACTTGGTGATAGTAGATCAAAATGATGTTGTCTTCTCTGGAAATGCTCTCTCTCATATTTGGTTTTCCTTTTCTTTACTAACTACTTCTTCTCAATCAGGGAGCAACAGTTAAATAATCTAAAGCTATATTGCACTGGATCTGCTGTCAGAGACCTCTCAAAATTGCTGAAGAGCAAGGATATCAATTTGAAGACCTAAAATGATCAAGTTAGGATCTTTTAAATATCTTTTTACATACTCGAAAGTTAGACAATGAATAATGATGACAGAAGAATTGATGTCTTCAAAATGCACTGTTGTTGAGGGGTATGAAATACACCATGGACTACCAAAAGGATAAAAAGTCAATTTTGGGGAAAGTACTTGCAGAGTTTTTTTGGGTTTTTTTTTTAGAGGCAACAATTGTGAAGTTTCATCTCACATACTTTAGACACGTTGTCAGGGAGAAGCCAGTCCTTGGACATAGACAAAAGGTTGGAAAGGTGGAGAGTCAGTAGGAGAGAGAAAGGTGCTCAATTGGTACAGTAATTGTATCAATGGACTTGAACCTGAAGAAGATTGTGAGTATGGTGATACATAGAGGAAAGTTCTGTTGTCCATAAGTCATAGTTGACTGGATGCCACCCAACAACAACTTCTCAAACCAGTGTTTAATCTCAAGTGTCCCAAAACACTTTTAAGCACCGGGTTCAAAGTCCTCTTTTTTCCACTTGGGTGAACACTCCAGCATGCATCATGATCTCTAGCTCTACCTATAGTGTCTGGCCTCAAACAAGGTGAATTAAAATCTCTAACGTGGGACTCTCTGACTTTGACAGACTTTAAAGGCATCAGAAGTGGTCCTTGTGTAATTTGGGCTTAAGAACTAAGGCTCTAAACAGACTCATTTAGTTCACAGCTTTACATATTGTCTTCACTGTATTGAATTACTACTACAGTGATGCTTGAGAACACAGCTCTTGCACTGGAACTGGAGATCTTTCAAGAGAACCACACAGGGTTCCTTTGATGTTTTGGGAGCATGTATGTCACACACTTGGCATTGAGAAGAACAGGATTTCTTGTTTATGTCTTTGTGCAGACTGCAATCGTCTCTTAGACCACTATATTCACCATGTTCCTCAGTGAACAGTTTTGATGCATGATGACTCCCCCGTGTGTCAGTGTGGATCTGTGCTCTCAATGGCAAGTTTTTTAGAAGTAGACCATCAAGTCTATCTCCCAGGGAACCCCAGGGAGACTGGTACTCCCAGACTTTAGGGTGGCAGCTATAGTAACTGCTGGAGAGAAACAATTACCATTTCATTCCAAATTCTGACTATGGAAGCATCTCTCAAGCTCCTCTCTTCTCAGCAAGTTTAAACACTGTGATGTATGAATTATGTTTGTCCTAAAGTTCCAACTGCCCCATCCCTTCACCCAGAGCCTTCTCCCATGGCTGTTTTTCTGTCTCTCTTGTTAAAGTTTACTTTACTCTGTCCTCTAGTAATTTCTTTCCATCTCGTGCCAGCCACTCAGGGAAGCTTGCCAGTTGCTTTATGGATTTATTACATTTTTCACTCCTAAAAGGTAGTCTCTGGCAACCTTTATTTTAGCATTTAGATAGGTCATCAATTTTGAAGATACATGTCCCCGTCATTACTTCATTTGGCAATTGGGCCCCCTTTATCTATGTGCTTTTATTACAGTTTCATTCTAAGCCTCCCTTTCTAGGCTCCTTTCACACCTGGAATTATTGGCCTTGATATGGTGCAAATCATCTTCCCAGGCCTATACCCCACAAAGGTTTCCTTAGAACTTAGTCTTTATTGACTAGTACTTGATTTGTAATCATATCTTCCACACTCCTGACCTCTATACCATGGGCATTTCCATTTCCATACTCTCTCCTCAGTAAGCTACAAGATTCTGTTCTTGCTACTGAACCAGTGCCAACCTATAATGACCCTATCCTTGGTTTTACAGAATTGAATTGTTTCATGAGGTTTTCTTGGCTGTAAATAATACAGAAACAACCTACCTGGCCTTTCTCCCATGGAGCAGCTGGGTGGGCTCAAACCATCAGCCTTTTGTATCTGAAGCCAAACACAACTAGTTTGCCTTTGGTTCAGTACAGGAGACATAGAGTGATGATGCACACACTTTGCTGAATCTTATTGGTTGAACCATGGGATAATAAGATATGCCTAGGGATGATCCAAGACCTCCTGGCATCTTCTTTTTTGACCAAATAAAAGACATGTTGGATGTGGGTGGGAATAATTAATAAAACCAAACAAAACACCAAGCAACCAATGCAACAGAACAAAACAACTGTACATTTTCAAATCAGACAAACTTAGTGTGACACCTTCCCTGATTAGCTCTTCTTAAGCACGCAAAGCTATGCTTCCTTATTTATAAAACGGCTGCAATAAAATCTGTCTGGAAGTATTTTATTGTCATTAGTTGCTATTGAGTTGTTTCCAAGGAGAAGTGATGCCTGAGCATTGTGCTGCTGGCACAGAAAACATACTATGGATTGCCAAATTCACACACAAATCTGTCTTGACGTTAAGTGCAACTCGGGTGCTCCTAAAGGCAAAATGTCATCTTACAGATTTTCAGTATGTTGTCAGGAAGAGCCTTTCCTTGGAAAAAGGCATTATGCAAGACCTTCAGTGAAATAGATTAACATAATGACTGCAGCAATGGACTTGAGCGTGACAGAGATCATGAGGATAGAGCACTCTGACTATGAGTGGTAGTGGTCGGCTCAATGTTGCTGTTGTGTACTATCAAGTCAGAACTAACCCTAAGTTGACTCCCGCGGGTTTTCAGAGGCAGTTAATCGCAAGGGAGGAGATTGCCCATCCTTTTGCCCATCCTTCTCCGCCGAACCTCATGCCTCCAGGGTTGCAGCGCTGCTTCCTGCCAGTAGGCAAACAGAGCTCCAGTCAGCTCAATGACACTTAAAACAACAACAACAACAGAAATCATTTTAGGGGTATTTTGTGAAAAAGAATAATAAATGTGCCATTTTCATCATTAATAATCTATTCATGAGGCATAAGTATGTATTTCAATGACACAGAAAAATTATTTCTATCTGTTAGAGATATTTTGATAGCAGAAAACATTTAAAGGAAAATGTCAATGCAAAAATTACCAATAAAAGTATTTGAAAAAACAACAAACGAAACAAAACAACCTCCTCTGATCCAGATCTTGTCACCCAGTCGCTTTCATTTCCTGCTTAGATCAAAACATCACAATTGGTTTACTTTCCAAAAGCGGTGTCATGGGTTAACTATGACTCACAGTGACCCTACGAACCTCTCCTGTGTCACTGTCATGATCCCTGCCATGTTCAAGCCCATTGTCGCAGTCACTCTGCACTCCATCCTGGTGAGGGTTTTCCTTTCTTTGCTGACAGTCTTTCCCTTTTCTAATATCATGTGTTTTTCAAAATTTGTTTCATTTCCCCCTATTTTAAAATGCTGTTGTGTACCACTGAGTTGACGCAGACCCAGAGCTGACCAATACATTTTCAGAGGCAGTTAATTGCACAGGAAGAATTGCCCGTATTTCTCCCACAAGGAAGCTAGTAGATTTGAACTGTGTACCTTTGGGTTGCTAGCACAACTCATTGCCGTTAGGCCGCCAGAACTCTCTTTATATTAATTATATTCATTAAAATGCACATTTGCTATTTTGGTCAACATAAATGACAATATATTATTTTTTCTTTTTCAAAACTTTGTTTTTACAGCTACAGGCATTTCCTTTTTAAAATCACTTCATTTTTTTGATGATAGTTCATTCTATGGATACTTCAAAATATGTTTAACATAAAAATCTAGTTAGCGTCTTATTTTGGTTGTTTTTGTTATATTGCTATTATGAGAAATGGATATACCTATACACTGTATCTATTACATGTGTGTGAGTATATTTCATGGCTATATTTCTAAAAGTAGGGTTTCAGAGTCAAAGAACAAATGTAAATATTTTATTATCAAAGAATGTCTCTAGAAATGCAAGTTTCGTTATTCTCAATAACGCACAACTTTCAAAGTCAATGTATTAACCAACAGTATCTATTTTTTATAAAAAGGATATTAGAGTTTAATTTTCATTTCTCTTATTTGTACATCAAGTCATTCAATTGTGCTAACTGCGAAACCTATACTTGGACCAAGAGGCAGTAGTCAGAACGGAGCAGGGTAACACTGCACGGTTCAAAATTGGGAAGGGTGTACGCCAGGGATGCATCCTGTCTCCATACCTTTTCAACATGGATGCAGAGCAGATTATCCGAGAGGCTGGGCTCTTTGAGGAGAATTGTGGCATCAGGATTGGTGGAAGATCTA
>NW_006400080.1:281179-282976 GCF_000299155.1 Elephantulus edwardii | reverse complement strand
TGTGTCATCTGCATAACACAGGTTGTTGATGACTCTTCCACCAATCCTGATGCCACATTCCTCCTCATACATCCCAGTGTCTCGGATGATCTGTTCTGCATACAGATTGAAAAGCTGTGTAGACAAGATACATCCCTGATGGACCCCCTTCTTTATTTTGAACCATGTAGTGTGTCCTTTCTCTGTTCTGACGACTGCCTCTTGGTCCTAGTATAGGTTTTGCATAAGCACAACCAAGTGTTCTGGGATTCTCATTTTTCTCAGAGTCAGCCACAGCTTGTTGTGATCCACAGTCAAAAGCCTTTGCATAGTCAATGAAGATAGGCAATCTTCTGGTGTTCTCTGCTTTCTGCCAAGATCCATCTAATATTAGCTATAATATCCCTAGTACCACGACTTCTTCTAAATCCAGTCTGCACATCTGGCAGTTCTCTATTGACATATTGCTCCAAACATTTTTGGATAATTTTCGGCAGAATCTTGCTTGCATGTGATATCAATGATATTGTTCGATAATTTCCACACTCTGTTGGGTCACCTTTCTTTGGAATGGGAACAAATATCGATCTTTTCCAGTCAATTGGCCAGCTGGCTGTCCTCCAGATTTCTTGGCACAACTTAGTGAGCACATCCTTATCTATTACTGACTTGTATTCGGCTCAAAGCTGTAGTCTTTACAGAATGAGGCAGTCATTCTGTAATGAATGAATGAAGCTCCTCTAGGGAGTCTCTCACTGGATTTTTATTTCAAGCTCTCCACTTTTTTCTAAGGAGCTTCGATGGCAAAGTGTAGCAAGTTGTGATGTCACCTTAAGGTTAATGGTACAAGTCCACCAGCCTCTCTGGGAGAGTGGCTTTCCCCTTAGTAAGATTAAGAGCTTCAGAATAGGAATTATGAGTAGGAACCCACTTGAGGGCTGTAGGTTTGGGCTCGAGTTCTTTATTCTGAAGATTAGACCTAACTTTATCTAGAAAAAGAAAACAAATCCTTGCCTTTTAGTTGATTCTGACCCATAGCAACCTCCATCATGTTTCTGAGGTTGGATAGCCTTACAGGATCCGAATGTCCCATCTTTTTCCCTGGAATGGGTGGTGTGTTCAAACCGAGGACTTTACCCAGCAGAGAATATAATATACAACCAGCATATGAATAGAGTTTTACTACCTAGAGTTTTGAAATGAAGCATGAGAATGCTTGACTTTTCAACAGGTACAGGAGACTGCATTGCTTGCTGCCAGCAAAACTTTAATCATGCATATAAGAGACCTTTTCAGTGGCAAAATCACCAACTTAGCTTTATCAAAACAAAAGTGTTATTAGAGTGATCATAGGTGTTTTTATGTAAAGCCACCATGCCTGCTGCCAAGCAGAAAGAGCTATTGAGTGTTGAGCTGATTCTGAAGTCCTGTGGTCAATAACCAACTCAAAGAAACCTCCATGGTATCCATTCAGATTTTTGTCCACTTGCTCCTTCATCTAAAGCACCTTCATTATATATGTGTGTGTGTGTGTGTGTGTGTGTGTGTGTGTGTGTGTGTGTATGTGTGTGTGTGTGTATTTATATGAGGCTCAATGTCAAGAAGACAAAGATTCTCACCACTGGACCAATCGGTAGCATCAGCATGGATGGTGAAGAGACTGAGATTGTTCACAGCTTCAGTTTGCTCGGTTCCATGGTCAACACTCTTGGCACAGTAGCCACGAAATAAAAAAAAATGTATTGCGGTGGGAAAGTCTGCTGTTAGGGACCTCTCTAAAGTACTCAAGAGCAACGGTGTCTCTCTGGAGACTAAGGT
>NW_006400080.1:280161-280715 GCF_000299155.1 Elephantulus edwardii | reverse complement strand
TGGGGTAATCGGGATGGGTGTGTCAGAGGCAGTGCGGTTGGCGCAGGATAGAGCAGGGTTTAGGGCTGTTGTGCATAGGGTTGCTATGAGTCGCATACGACTCGACGGCACATAACAACAACAACAACATGAAGTCAAGTATATTTCAAAGTTTTTTTTAAAGTACAATTCATTTCATATTTTTTTTGTGAAATGCCAGTTCATAACTTTCCCCTATTACTTGTTTTAGGATTACTTTTTTTAACCCGTTGATTTATTTATTAACGTGAAATTTATTTTAGAGTAGTAAGGATTTTTCAGTCATCTTACATATCCTTTTTATTTGTTGGCTCGTTGATTTTTTAAGTTTTGGATTTGAGTCACAAGACTTCAGGTTGGTTATTTAAGTTAGGAATGTCTATCTGTGTTTCATTGACTATGCAAAGGCATTTGACTGTGTGGATCATAACAAACTGTGACTGACTCTGAGAAGAATGGGAATCCCAGAACACTTGATTGTGCTAATGTGAAACCTATACTTGGACCAGGAGGCAGTCGTCAGAACAGAGCAAGGG
>NW_006400080.1:250655-274026 GCF_000299155.1 Elephantulus edwardii | reverse complement strand
ATATATATTTACATTTAGTAACTGAAGTGGTTACTCGTTTCCCCCTATATTATACAGTATTTTGTGAAATCAAAAGACTCAGAAATAGTTAAATATCTAAAAGGGACACAATCTCCCTGGTGATGCCAGAACGGTCTTTTTCTATTTTCTCTTTCCGTATCTGTGAATTTCTCAATTTGGTGACTTCTCTCTCTTTTTTAAAAATTTTTGTATTATTGTTAATTTTAATGAAAGTTTACAGAGACTGAGAATTTCCATTCATTCGTTGTTGCCCTTTCCTCTCTGTCCAACCCCCAGCCCCCAATTCGCTCTTCTCTTTGAAAAGTAAAAGAAAAATTCTTTCATTGTTATACAATCCCTTCCCCCACAAGTCCACTCCACTATGCAGCCTTCATTCTAAATTCCTGTCATGAAAATAATGCCTAATCACATATCCCTTATAAACAGTTTTCTCCCTCATCTGTTTCAATGCAGTATACATTATCGAACCCATCTTTCTCAGTCTCCCCCACCCCGATTTCAGTCCTGTTTTACAACAATGGCACCACGCAATATTTGTCCTTTTGTGACTGAGATACTTCACTCAGCATAATGTCCTCCAGGGTCACCCATTTTTAATAATATTGCATGAGTTCCTTGTTTTTCGATGCAGCATAGTATTCCATTGTGTGAGTATACCACACCTTCTCTATCCATTTGTTGATGGGTACTTAGGTTGTTTCCAACTCCTTGCTATTGTGAACAAAGCCGCAATAAACATGGGTGTGCATATATCTGCTTGGATGTCAGTTATGGTCTCTTTGGGGTATATTCCCAGTTATGGCATTGCTGGGTCAAATGGTATCTCTTTTTGCAACTTTTTGAGAAAGCGCCATACCACCTTCCACAGTGGTTGCACCATTTTACACTCCCACCAACAGTGAATATGGGTTCCAGTCTCTCCACAACTTCGCCAGCATTTGTTGCTTGCTGTTCTGTTAACTTTTGCCATTCTGACTGGGGTGAGATGATATCTCATGTTGCTCTGGTGACTTCTCTCTTGCTACTGAAGAAAGTATAGTAACGAGGTGAACATCATCGGTAACACTTGGAAGCTTCTTACAATTCCGTTTTGGTCCTCGTGCCGGGCATACTGACTCAAGAATAGGAGCTGGGACAGCTGCATGTGTTTCTATACACTCTCCAACCAAAAGGTTGCCAGTTCAAATCCACCAGTCACTATGTGGCAGAAAGATAAGAAGTCTCATTCTGTAAAGACTTACACCTTCAGAAACCTGGCCTCATTAGTTGAAATCAATAAATTTGGGTTTGGTTTGCCTTTTGGTCCTGCTCACACTTCAAATTTGAACAGCCATGTTCTTTTTTGTGAACCCCAGTCCTTAGATAATTTGTCCAGGTCTGCCCCTCCTCAGTTTCTGCCTTTTTCGTAATGCTGTGAAAACTTGACTGCTTTTTGCAGTACTTCATTGCACAACTCTTCCCTCCGCTTGCCTTTTATACAGTTATTAAGGCTCCTGTGCTAGTCAGCCTTTTCCAGACCAGTATCTTACATCTTTTCCCTTGGATTCCTGTTCTCTGCTCCTAACCAGCCAGTTCTTCCTTCTCAAAATGAACCCAGACCCTACACCTTCTGCCTCTCCTGCTTTCTTGTTCTTCATCTTATGGGAAGCTCTATTACAGATTCTGTTTTCCTCCTCCCTTAATGCCAGAAACAATACACAAGAGTCTTGGATGGAAAAGAAGACAGAGGCTCACACTTGTCTGTAATGGGCAGGAATGGCTTATACAGTGGGGAGTTTTTCATCACAATCCCTACAGGGTACCTTGTGATGTTTTAATGGTCAAGATCAAACTTAATTCAAATCCAGCAGGCATTATTAGAAAGCATGTTGGCTAACATGTTTTTATTGCTCTCATTTTTAATTATGAAGTGTAATAAGGCCACATTTCTGGAAATAGAACTCAGTAAGATACATTGGTTTAATTTGTAAAAGTAATCTTCTTTCATGTACGATATGTTTCATTTCACTTCAACTGAAAACCACATCAATAGCAGAAAAATGTAACAGGCTTCAATTAGCCTCAATAATCCTCCTGCATGATGATGGATAGTGGAAAAGAAAAGAAATTGGTATTTCACTTGCTCATCATTTAAGGACTTTGATGGTACAAAATTCATCCATTCTCTTTATTTCTCTATTGCAGCTCATGTCTTCTTGTAAGGTTGTAACATGATAAAATGATTTTAATAAGATGGAGGTGAGAGGAATTGCTTGGAATAGTGTTAAGAAGCTTTTGACTATGCAGCAAAAAGGATTCGAAATATCTTTCTCAAACTGGAGACTGTGACAAACACTTTAGTGGACTTATATTGTGTTGATGACTTAAGCAAAGATAAGGATGATCTGATAAAATTCTTAATCTTAAGGGAGGCTATTACAGAGTATTTCATTGTTAAAAATCTCACTTGTTAACTGGTTAGGGTCAACCAATATTTAGTTGAGCTTAAAACTTGTGTAGTTTATTAAAATCATATTAAAAACTTGGTTTTTTTTGTTAGATGCTGTCGAGTTGAATATGACTCATAGAGAACCTAAGAACAATACTCTGAACCCTGCCCATCCTCAGCATATCTAATACACTTGAGCGCATTGTTATAGTCATTGTGTCATTCCACCTCCTTGAGAGTCTTCCTCTTTTTTTACTGGCCCTCTAGCTGCCCAAGCATGTCTTCCTTGCCTCTGATGCATACCCTGGTTGCACTTTCTCCAAGCCATGTTTGTTTGTTCTTTTGACAGTCATGGGATATTCTGTACCCCAACACCACAATTCAAAATCATAGATCTTATTTTGTCGTCTTAAGTCATTGTCCAACTTTCAGATGCACAGCAAGTAATTGAAAAGACCCTGGCTTGATTCAGGTACACCTTAGTCATTAAATTGACATCATTGCTCCTTAAACTTTGGAGAGACCCTTGATAGCAGATATTCCCAATGCAACGAGCTTTGTGATTTCTTGACTGATAGAACCAAATGTGTTGATTATGGATTCAACTAAGATGAAATCTTTGACAGCTTCAGTCTTTTTTTCCATCCAGTCTATCATGATGCTACATATTAGCCCAGGAGTGAGGATTTTTGTTTTCTAAAAGCTAGGATGGGATTTACAGGTCAATAGTGTAGAGAATTTAAGAGGGTCCAGGGATGTAAACAGAAGACCGCAAGTTCTGCTACTAGTTCCATACCATTTTATGTGACCTGAAATGCATGATTTCTAAATCTCATTGCATTTATCTGTGAAATTGAAAAACACAGGTAACATTGGCAGTTTTTTTACACTGCAATGTTAGTTCATAAGTCAATCTTGCTGATAAACTACTTAAAGATTCATAGATTTTTTTACAGTTAATAAAATATTGTCATATACTCATGCTATTTGAGCCTCACAAGGATACTTTAAAGAACACAATCCAGTATGTCACCCAATGTAACAAAGAATAGTGACTCAGATCAAGAATAAGTTGCCTAAATTAACATGGATCGTTGTTGTTGATTGCCATCAATTCAAGTACTCCTCACAACTCTATGAACAAAAGACATAATGCCTTTCTATAACTGTCATTATTTCTGCAAGTTCATAGATTTTCAATTGCCGTGTGGTTTAGGAAGTGGATGCCACTCCTTCTTCCAAACCTGTTTTACAACTGGGAGTTCCACTACACAATGTCCACTTTGGGAAACTATTATGGCATTTGACACCCCAATGGCACAAGGTTCAGCATCACAGCAAACCCAGAATACCTAAGTACAGCCAATTGACAAAGACTGATGTATAAAGTGAAAGAAAGTGGCGTTAAGTCAAATATGACTCATAGCAACATCATGTCTCTATGTTTATAGAGTTTTCAGAGGCATGTGGTTTAGGAAGTGGATGCCACTCCTTCTTCCAAACCTGTTTTACAACTGGGAGTTCCACTACACAATGTCCACTTTGGGAAACTATTATGGCATTTGACACCCCAATGGCACAAGGTTCAGCATCACAGCAAACCCAGAATACCTAAGTACAGCCAATTGACAAAGACTGATGTATAAAGTGAAAGAAAGTGGCGTTAAGTCAAATATGACTCATAGCAACATCATGTCTCTATGTTTATAGAGTTTTCAGAGGCATGTGGTTTAGGAAGTGGATGCTAATCCTGCTTCCAAATCTGAATCCATTTGGAAGCTCCTCCAAACACAAAAACTCAGAAAAATGTTTACTTGTAATTTTATTGACTGTGCAAAAGCATTTGGCTCTGTGGAGCATAACAAATTATGGCTAGCATTGAGAAGAATGGGAATTCCAGACCATTGAAGTGTGTTCACCTATACCGGAAAGCAGTTGTCTGAGCAGAACAAGGAAATACTGCATGGTTTAAATCAAGAAACAGACACGTCAGGGTTTAATCTGCATGTTGAGTAACTCTTTCAGGAATCCACGCTATATAAAGAAGAATATGAGATTAGAATTGGAGAAAATCTCAACAAACAGAATTACTCAGATGATAAAATCTTGCTTGCAGAAAGTGAAGGAAACTGAAAGCTCTTACTGTGGAGGATTGAGGACCACAGCCTTTACTATAAATTGTATCACAACATCATGGAAATAAAAATCCTCATCAATGGAACAATAGGCAACATCGTGATGAATGAATATTGAGGTTATCAAGGATTTCCTTTTACTTGGGTTCATGATCAGCACCAGTGGCTGCTAGTGTTGTTAATAGGTGCTGTCAAATCAACTGATTTGAACCTTACTCGGTCCTGTGCCATTCTCATGATCTTTGTTGTACTCAAACCCATTGCAGTAGTCACTGTGCCAGTCCATCTCCTTGAGGGTCTTCCTCTCTTTTGTTGACCCTTTACCTTTTCTAGCATGATGTCTCTTTCCAAGGACCAATGAGAAGTAAGTGAGAGGAAGTTTCCTCAGTTTTTCTTCTAAGAGTATTCTAATTTCACTTCTTCAAGACAGTTTTGTTTATTCATTTGACAGTTCATGGTATATTCAATACGTCTTGTCAACACTGCAATTCAAAGGCATCAATTCTTCTGTTTTCCTTATTCATTGTCCAACTTTCATATGCAAAGGAAGCAATTGCAAATATCATGGCATGGATTAGGTGCATTTAGCCTCCAATCCGACAATCTTGCACTTTGAGAAGTCCTTGACAGCAGATTTTGTCAGTGCAATGTATTTTTGGTCTTGTGGCTGTTACTACCATGGATGTTGATCGTGAATCCAAGTAAAATGAAATTGCTGACAACTTCTATCTTCTCTCCATCCATCATAATGTTGGTCCAATGGTGAGGGTTTTTGCTTTCCTAATGTTGTGATTAGATTGGTGGAAGATCTATTAACAATCTGCTATATGCAGATGACACAACCCTGCTTGCTGAAACTGAGGAGGACCTCATGCACTTGCTGCCGAAGGTCAAGGACTGCAGCCTTAAGTATGGACTGAGGCTCAATATCAAGAAGACAAAGATTCTCACCACTGGACCAATTGGCAGCATCAGGATGGATGGCGAAGACATTGAGATTGTTCACAGCTTCAGTTTGCTCGGCTCCACGGTCAACACTCTTGGCACCAGTAGCCAGGAAATAAAAAAACGCATTGTGATGGGAAAGTCAGCTGTTAGGGACCTCTCTATAGTACTGAAGAGCAATGGTGTCACTCTGGAGACTAAGGTGCATCTGATACAGGCCATGGTCTTTGTAATCACTTGTTACACATCAGAAAGTTGGACAATGACTAAGGAGGATAGAAGGAGAATTGATGCCTTTGAGTTGTGGTGCTGGAGAGTACTGAATGTACCATGGCCTGCCAAGAAAACAAACAGATTCATCCTGGAGAGGGTTAAACCAGGCTACTCCTTGGGGGCAAGGATTCAGGGCCTTAGTCTGACATACTTTGGACATGTTATAAGGAGGGACAGGTCCTTGGAGAGGGATATCATGCTTGGGAGGGTGGAGGGACAGTGCAGGAGGGGAAGACCCTCTATGAGGTGGATTGATTCAGTGACTGGGGTAATCGGGGTGGGTGTGTCAGAGGCAGTGAGATTGGCACAGGCTAGAGCAGGGTTTAGGGCTGTTGTACATAGGGTCGCTATGAGTTGCAAGTGACTCGACAGCACACAACAACAACAGCAATGTTGTGACTTAACTCATATTAAAGACTATTATAATCAGTAAAATACAAGTAAACATATTTTTATATGCTCTGATTTCAACCAAGATCCTGCTGATATCAGCAAAGATATCATGTTCTCAGAAGTCAAGACATCAAAAGAAGAAGTGTTGCCTGTGGGAAATTTGCTGCTTGAGGACCTTTTCAAAATGAGATAATTGACAAAAAATTCAAGAGACAAGCATTTTCCACACATGATCTGCAAATGGTAACGGAGATAGTGCACGACTTTGTTATGTTGGGTGCTGGGTGGGCATGAGTCAACACCAACACAACAGCAACCAGTAGTAGTAGAGACAAGGAGCATAAGAAATGCAGTCCCTGGCTGGGAAGTGACTTTTCAGCAATAACTCTATCCTTCCACACTGGGAAAAGGGAGCCCTGAGTTCAGGTCACTATGTCTGCCACAGGAAGTTAATTGGCCACCAGGCAAGAAATAGATTTAAATGCCCTTTTGATGGTTCTGCTCTCCAATATAATTTTTTCAATTGTGTTACCAAAGAGGGTGTGTGTGTGTGTGTAGAGAGAGAGAGAGAAAGAGAGAGGACAGAGAAGAAGAAGGAGGAAGAAGAGGAGGAGAAGAAGGGGGAGGAGGAGGAGGAGGAGGAGTAGGAGGAAGAGGGAGAGGGAAAGGAGAGACGAGAGAGGAGAAGAGTTAAGAGAGAAGAGAGAGGAGAGAGATGGATGAGAGTTTTTCTTTTTGCTCTTCTCTTCCATGAATGGTCCATCTTGACTGCATCAAGTTTTCACCCTACTAGTTTTCCATTCATTCTTTTTTGTGCCTTGTCTCTATTATGAATGACTTATCTATTCTGAGCTCTAATCCTAAACCATAGACTCCCTCCACTCAGCAAGACAGTTAGTGCTCCCTGTCCTAAGAAGAACATGGTAATCAGAACTCACCAAAATATATCTTTGAAACAGAATAACTCTTCCCAGGAGAAAGTTCAAGTAAACCTTTCTAGTCACTCAGCATTTTCATTGAATTCAAGAGGTATTTCAATACACTCAAGACAATTTTGTCCAGGATATCTTAAGGATTTTATTAGTGCCAATGGGTTGACTGTCCAGAGAATTAATAACTCATCATCCACCTCCTAAAATTACCTGAAGGGGGAAAAAATAAACAGATCCAAAAAACAACCAGGATGAAAATGAGCCTATAATGTACAGTCTTGCACTGATTCAATTTAGATTGGCACACTCCAAGCTGCTATTGTATAGTAATTCTGGCATTTCCACTGTGATCCCCGAAGAGTTAAAACAGTCCCTGGTCTTGACAGAATCACAGACCAGTGAGAAAACAGACTTTTATATGTCAATTGATAATAGAAGGTAGACTAAAATCAGTGCTCAAAATTGAGATCCAAACAAAGTAGTCTGAGAAAACACAGGAGTGGAGTGATTAATTGTGGCAGATGTTAACCAAGAGTAATGATTTTAAGTGTCAGGAATAGAAAGCTTTTTTCCATCACACTTGCAATGCTAATCCCAATTCATCCATCATGAAACCTCACCTTGCCTGGCCATTTATCTTGAACGCAAACCCTGCTTTGTTCAGGGAAATCAGTCATATACATTTATCCTTTGATTGCAGCAGCTCAGAAAGGATAACTGCTATTCACCACATTTCATGCTCATCCACTCACATGGGAGGCCACTATTTTTCCAGGTTACTTCTTAATTGCGAGTACTTTTAAATTCCATTTAAAACCTAAGCTTGAGACTAAAAACATGCTAAAAACAAAACCCAACCCTCTGGTATTGCATAAATTCTGGCCCATAGGGACCCTCCAGGACAGAGTGGAACTGCCTATAGAATTGTGAAGTACATAAATATTGACAGAAGCAGACAGTCTCATATTTCTTCCATGAAGTCACTAAGTGGTTTCCAACCACCCGTCTTTTAGTTCATAGTTGAGTGCTGCAACCACTATGTTGTTGTTATTATTATATGGTCTATGTCACTTTAGGTTGTTCTTATGGATTCCAGTTCTTTTATTGGTAATTACTATAGATACTCAGGAACCTCTCCAAAATACTTCAGAGCAATGATGTTAGTTTTAATACTAAGTTGCTTCTGAATTAGGGCCACGATCTTCTCAATTCCTACTACACATCAGAGAGCTGGACAATGAATAAGGATGACAGAAGAAGAAGTAATGCTTTTGAGTTGTGGTGTTGAAGTTGTTGTTGTTAAGTGTCACTGAGCCATAGACAACTTACAGTGACTCTATGAACAGAAGACCTGAACATTTATATAACTTTCATCATTTCTCCAAGTTCATAGCTTCCAGAGGCAAGCTATTTTCGAAGTGGATGATACTCTTGCTCCCAAGCTTATTTTAATTGAGGAGCTCCACCAAACACTGTCCACCATGGGTGACCATTATTGCATTTGATACATCAGTGTCACAGTGTTCAGCATCACAGCAACCACAGTTACCTCTATACAGCAAATGGACAGACTGGTGCTATCCGACTTAGAAGAATGTTTGACCAAAAACAATTTTAAAAATGTATCTTTAAATAAGACGCCAAATGTTTACTGGTCATTGGCTACGAGTTGATTGCATTCAGTCTCCTATTTGGCTCATTTGGTCAACAGTATGGGGCTAAAATCCAAGTGTTGAGCATTCTGAAGCAGCCTAGCTCTACAGAGCTTTGATCTCTGGTTCTGGTGAGAATCTGGGTGCAATGCTAAACACTGTGACACTGATGTGCCAAATGCAATAATGGTTACCCATAGTGGCCAGTGTTTGGAGGAGCTCCCTGATTAAAACAAGCTTGGAAGCAGGAGTGGCATCCACTTCTGAAATAGCTTGCCTCCGGAAACTCTATGTACTTGGAGAAATGATGAAAGTTATACAAGTGTTCAGGTCTTTAGTTCATATGATCTCTGTGAGTTATCTACGACTCGACGACACTTAACAACAACATATGTAAACCCAGTCACTAACATCAATCTCAATGGGTAGAGCCTGAAAGCATTCACCTTGCAAATAAGAATTAGAAACGGATGTTTTACATCACCACTCCTGGTAATAATACAAGAAAGAAAAATACTGAAATTGTAAACCATCTCAATCTCTTCATCTATCATGGTGCTGCCAATTGGCACAGTGATGAGAATCTTTGTTTTCTTGATGTTTAAATTCAGTCCATATTGAAGACTAGAGTCCTTGACCTTCTTCAGCAAATGCTTCAGTTCTTCAGTTTCAGCAAGCAAGCTTGTGTCATCTGCATAATGCAGACTGTTGATGAATGTTCCTCCAATGTGAATGCCCCATTCCTCTTCATAATGTCCAGCCTCAAGAATGAGCTGTTCTGCATATATATGCATTAAAAAGGTATAGAGACATGACACATTCCTCTATTCTGATAATCACTTTCAGGACCAGGTATAGGTTTCACATGAGCACAACTAAATGTTCTGGGATTCCCATTCTTCTCAAGGTTAGACATAATTTGTTGTGATCCACAAACTCAAATGCCTTTGTATAGTCAATGAAATACAGATATACATTCTTTTTTGTACTGTCTGCTTTCAGCCAAGATCTATCTGACATTAGCTATGATATCCGTAGTGCCATGGCCTCTTCTATACCCTGCTTGTACTTCTGCCAGTTCTCTGTTGATTCTTTCATTTTGGATAATCTTAAGCAGGATCTTGCTTGGCTGTGATATTAATGATATTGTTTGTTCATTGCCACACACTCTGTCGGACGACCTTTTTGTGGAATGAGAGTTAGTTCTGGTTAGTAGTCCAGGTAGTTGTCGTCCAGATTTCTAGATAATGAACCTTATTCTCCAAATGCATGTGGTGGAATCCTAATCTCTTAGGTTGTCTTCATTAGGTTAATAAGAACATATTAATGTAGAATATGGCTTAAATCTCATCAGTCCTTTGAAACACTTCTAAGAGATACCCACGGAGGAAAGGTGAGTATCATAATATTACCAGAGAACCAAGTACTATCAGAGCTCCAGAAACTGTGAGAAGGATTTGTCCTGAGCCAATAGAGAAAACCTTCTCACATTGTTAGCTTCCAGAGTTCAGACTGTAAGCTTTCCCCAGAGTTCAGACTGAAATATTCCTAATCTGTGAGAAAACAGATTGTTGCTATTTAAAGCCAGTTCTCAAAATTACTGAAGAGCAATGATATCAGTTTTCAGACTAAGGTGCACCTGATTCAGACTGTGATCATTTCAGTCACTCACTATGCATTTGAGAGCGGAACAACTAATACAAATGACAGAAGAAAAATTGATTCCTTTGAGCTACAGTGTTGAAGAAGACTACTGAATATCTCTTGGACTGCCAGAAGAACAGCTATGTCTTAAAGAAAATATATTTTTTTAAAAAGTGAACTAGGGTTAGGGGAGAAGGAGGGAGAGGGGGTAAAATGTACAACAATGAATGAATAAAAATCTAACATCTCTGTAAACATTCGTTAAAAATCACAATTAAAATACAATTTATTTCTCAAAAAAGTATAATCAGAGTATTCCTTGAAGGAAAAAATGACAAAGTTTTGTCTCTTATACTTTTGGCATGTTCCTAGGAGAGGCTGTTCCTTGGAGAAGGACATCATGACTGGAAAGGTGGAGGGTTAGCAAAGGACAGGAAGACCCCCAATGAGGTGTACTGACTGACACAGTGACAATAGCAATGGGTTTAAACATGTCAGAAATGATGAGGATGGCACAGGATAGGGCAGCGTTCTGATCTGTTCTTCACAGAGTCACTATGAGTTATACTTAACAGTAACTAATAAATTATTATTAAATTTTATTAGTTTTAATGAACATTTACAGAGATTTGGGGTTCTCATTCATTCATTGTTGCACTGTTTTCTCTACCCTCCTCCCCAGTTTGTTCTTCTCCCCCCCCCCCGAATGTCTGTTTTAATTGTCCAATTGCCACAGTGCTTGTCAAAGCCAGTTCTGATTAATCTCCTTTGTCAGTGTGTCCTTTGCCATTACCTATCACTCCTCCCTGAGAGAGACTTCACCCTGATTCATAAGGAAAAGGGGATGGCATATTCTCTTAGCTGCTTCCTGCTGAAAAGGGACGCTGTGGGTTTCAGGATGAAGATCTTCTCTCACTACTCTAAAGGGCCCCTTTGACAATAGGAAACACATAGACTATTATGGAGATTGATTTTGGAATTTAGATGCACTGTTATCATTGTGCTTAGCCATACATGTTCATATCCTTGAAGACGTATCATGGAAGTGTTGCAGCCTAGAAGACACAAATTTAACTAACAAGTTAAAAGTAGATGAGTCAAAAATTAACAAGCAATAATATTCTGAGTAGAGGTTCTAGTAGTGGCACAAATCAAGTTACAGAGTCTCCCTCTCTTTTAATGGATTTCCCCTTTATCAGTGAGATGAACTATCTTTGGTACTTTATATTTATATTTGGTCTGCTAATTTATTATTTAGCACTTTTCGAGCTAGGTCAGTGAGATGATCCTACAATTCCCCCCCCCCGCCCCATGCTATCTTCCCAGGTTGAGCTAGAGTATTTCCCACCTTTTATAACATTATGAAATAATTTAAATGACACAAAGATGATCTGTTTCTAGAAATGGTGGCACCGTTTTCCCATGTAGTCCTTTAGTGGCAAATGCTCCAAGGGGAGAGATGGGCAATCTCCTCCTGGCTGATTGTCTGTCTGCCTCTGAAAACCAGCCAAAGTGTCAACTATGGGTTGGTTCCGACTCTATGACACACAACGACAACAGTGATAAGGAATTGTGCTGCCAACCCAAAAGCATGCAGTTAAAATTTATCAGCTGCCCTGTGGGAGAAAGATGGGCAATCTCCTTCCATGCAATTAACTACCTCTGAAAACCTGCTGGAATCCAGTCAACTATGGGTTGATTCTCATTCAATGGTACATAACAACAACGACAACAACAGTTGCCTATTCAGGCTTTATGTTTCTTCTCGAGTAATTTATATCTCTTTTTAGAAAAAGGATTTTTAAAGTTTGCTAGAAAGTGATGCTACCAAGCCAAAGGTGGGTGACTTAAATCCACAGCCTCAAGCCTGGGTTTAATTGTTTATGGTCAAACATTCTTCTAGGTCGTATAGCACTGGTCTGTCCAATTGCTGTACAGAGGTAGCTCATGGTTGCTGTGAAGCTGAACACTGTGACCTTGATGTGTCAAATAAGATAATGGTTACCCATGGTGGACAGTGTTTGATGGAGCTCCCCGATTAAAACAAGCTTGGAAGGAGGAGTGGCATCCAATTCTGAAGTAGCTTGCCTCCGGAAACCCTATGAATCCAGAGAAAGGATGAAAGTTATACAACTGTTCAGGTCTTTCATTCATAGGGTGGCTATGAGTTGTCTATGACTTGACCGTACTTAACAACAGTGTATAAAATGGGGTTCTGGGGGCCTAGCTGTAAGAAGCTGGGCTGCAATGCTGAAAGCACGTGGTTTGAGGCTACCATCAGCTGGATGGGCAATCTCCTCCTGTGCAATTAACTATCTCTGAAAACCCACTGGAGGATCAGCTATGGGTCAGTTCTGACCCGACGGTAAACAACAACAATCTATAAAAAAGCCAAAACCAAACCCACTCCTGTTGAGTTGAGTTGACTTTTACTTGTAATCAGCCTATAAGACAGAGTATCATTTCCCACGGAATCTTCATGGAAGGAGACTCATCTCACTGAGGAGCTAGTGGATTCAAACTGCTGACCCTTCAGACCACTTAATCCCTGCACGACAAGGGATTTTTAATGGTATAAGGTTGGAAGATATTGTTACAACTTACAAGTCTCTTTTATAATTATTGTTTATCAATGTTCCTGTTTTCAGCATAGTTAACTTTTTCCTTATTTTTTCTCTCTGTCAGACGTATCAAAGCTTTACCTTATTAGTTTTTCTAAAGAATACTCTTGGGACGTTTTGTTGTCTTTGGTTTGTGATCAGCTGTACTATTTGGGAAGCTCCTTAGGGAGTAATGTTAATGCAAAAGTGGTGCTTCTTTGGCAGTTCAAATCCACCAGTGGCTCCCCAGGAGAAGGATGGCCAGTCTCCTCCCCTGTGGTTTACAGTCTACTGAAGTCAGGGTCAGCTATATGTTGGCTCCAGTTTAACAGCAAGGAGGTTGTTTTAGATTCCTTACTATTTTTTGGCTGCAGTATGTATGTCTTTAATTCCTGTTTTTCTCCTCAATTTTTTGTTTTAATATTGTTTGGTTGTTTGGGGTGTGGTTTTTGGTTGTTCTTTTACTTTAAGGTTTTGAGGTTTATTTTATCACTTTGTTCATAATTTTTTTAATATGAAGAGAGACATATATTAGCAGTAAGATGTTATAGACACTATAACAGATGTGTATGCACAATGAGGACACACAGTAGGGAGGGACTGAGTCTATAAATGATGCTAGGGTGGGAGTATGACGTCTTTGAGGGAAAAGATGCTCAGCTATTCATCCTTGTAAATGGTTAGAATATTTCTGGAAAACGTCACACCCACATGTCCTCAAAACTTTTTATAGCGATTGGCTTTAAAGAGAGGACTCAGAGTTTATTTCATCAAAACCACATTTAGCCGAATCCACTCTGGTTCATGGTGACCCTGCGTGTGATGGAGCAGAACTGTCCTCTGGAGATTTTCCGTGACTGATTCTACAGAAGCTGATCCAGGCCTTTCTACTAAGGCACATCTGAGTGTGGCCTGCACCTCCATCCTTTTGTCTGGTAGCTGAGTGTATGGACTGTTTGCACCAGCTTAGGTGCTCTTTATATTGTTTGATTTTTATGCCATCAGTGATGCATTTATTATTTATTCAACAGAGACATTTATAATAAAGTAGAATAAAGCTTATTTTATTTGACGTAAAAACTCCTAGAACCAGAAGAACGCTTAAGAGTTAAATAGAACTTCTATGTTTAAGGATATTTTTAAACATGAAGACGGAGAGTGGTATTCAAGTTTTCAGACAAGATCTCAAGTGCAGGCTGGAAATCTCTATTGAGCCAGCCTGCTTGACTGCATGAAATCTGTTGTCTTATCTGCTTCAGAAGGCACTAGCTGCAGCCACTCAGGACTCCAAGAACACAAAGCTACAGGATCGAGGTCGTCACCAGCTACAGTCACAAGTAATGACAGTGGCGAATATGAGAGGTTTCCTGCCTGCGGCAACCCTTGCTTTCATTTCAAGACCTCTTATCTCTGGCAGGTTGTGTCTGCCTCCACTCACCTAACAGCTTGTCGAGCTCTGATTTTTAGCTCCTGAATCAGCTCCAGCATCAGACAGTTCCCCTGTCTGCCCTGCCTCTGACCTGCAGCATCTCTTTTATTTCCCAAGCACAACCTCTGTGCTCGAGTTCAGCCTCTTTAACTGCTTCTCCCACTTGGGAACAGGGAGGTCATTGTAAATTTGGATCATAAATAACTATGAGGTCAAATGGAGTATTGAAAGTTGGGTAGGAAGGATTTGGAAAATGGAATTAGCTAGATGGATGGAGGCAATAAGAGAATATTTATCTGGATGAGATGGAGCAGTAAGTTTGCATGAGACAGGAAATGAGGGAACAATGCCAGATGGTTATGTTTGGAAAAGGCCAGCACCCAATTTGAGATGTCAAAGGGCAAGGCTAAGAAGGAGAAGAAGGTAAAAACAAACATGCATTTATTGAATATACTAGGCTTTGTAGATAGGGCCCAACATAATTCTTTAAATGTTTGTGCATTTCACAGATGTTGTTAGATGCCTTCAAATCAACTAATTCATCACGACCCTATCTATGAATAGGAAGCTCAAAGCAGATAGCAATCTTGCCCGATCCTGTACCACCTCATCATCCCCTCCTTGCTTGAGTCCATTGTTATAGTCATTGTGTCAACTGACCTCATTCAGTGTTTCCCTCTCTTTAGCTGACCTTTCCCAGCACAATATCTTTTGCCAAGGAATGACCTCTCCTAACAGTATGACCAAAGTATGTGAGAGGAAGCTTAACCGTCCTTGCCTTTAATCAAGGCCTTGGTTGTACTTCTCCAAGATACACTGTCTGTTCTTATGGCAGTCCATGGTATGCCCAGCATTCTTTGCCAACAGCACAATTCAAAAGCATCTATTCTTCTTTGGTATTCTTTATTCTTTGCCAACAAAAAAATTCAAAGGAACTTATTCTTCTTTGCTATTCCTTATTAATTATCCACCTTTCAGATGTTGCTGTTGTTGTCATGTACCGCTGAGTAAACACCAACTCATAGCCAACTTTCCAGTGGGTTTTCAGAGGCAGTAAACCATATGGGAAGAGAATGACCACATTTCTCCCAAGAAGCAGCTGGTAGATTTGAAGTTTATGCCTATAGGTTGGCAGTGCAACTCCTTGGGGTCTAAATATTTTGCTAAGGCCTCATACTGATAAGTAGAGAGGCATATATTCCAGAAGATAACCAAGAGAAGTATGAAAACTAGGGAGGAGAACTTGAGAGAGAAAGCAGCTATCTAAATTTCACTGACTTTGGGGACGTGGGTTGACCAGAGGAGCTAACGCCCTGATCTACCTGTTTACAAATGCAAGCAATATGCCCACATACCTAGCCCATCAGTGAGTGTGATCAGCTCTACTGAAAAAATTTAAAAAACGTGTCTCACATGAAGAAATGCTCCACATCACTGGCAATAAGAGAGAAGCAAATCAAAACCACAACGAGATGCCATCTCACCCCAGCAGCAGTGGCAAAGTTTAACAGTATAACAAGTAATAGACATTGGAGAGGATATGACAAGATAGGGAATCTTTTTCATTGTTGGTAAGATTGTAAAATGGTACAGCCACTCTGGAAGGCAGATTGGGGCTTCCTCAAAAGGCTGAACATAGAAATTCCATATGATCCAGCTATTCCACTGCCTGGAATAGCTGAGAAAATGAGAAATGAAGCACAGAGACTTGTACCAATGTTCATAGCAACATTATTCACCATCACAAGAACATGGAGACAGCCCAAATGCACAACCACAATGGAATGGATTGAGAAACTATGGTGCATTCATAAAATGGAATACTATGCGGCATGCAGGAGCAATGATGTTGTAAATTACCAAACTTAGGAGGAACTGGAGAGCATTATGCTGAGTAAACTAACTCAGTCCCACAAAGACAAATACTGTATAAAACCATTATTGTAGAATGAGTATGAGGATCCAAGGCAGGGAAAGGGTGGAAGCAAAGGAATGGGGATATGTAAATGGGGGGCAATTAATCATGAAGTTATGCAATTTAATGGGTGGGGAGGTGAAGAAAATTGGAAGAATCTGGTCTGGAAAACAAAATATTAGAATTTTGTAAATAAACTAGTATAAAAAATATGTATCTCAAATGTATTCACTTTAGCCAGCTAACCGCCATCATCTTATCCCCAGCTGGTGTTCTAGAATCCACCACAGTTAACCTTTACTTAAAGAGCTCCAGTGGAACGGCGCTTTATTAGTGCACTTCTAAATGAAAGGCTAATGGTTCCAGTCCACAAGCTGTTTCACAGAAAAGAGATCCAGTCCACAAGCTGTTTCACAGAAAAGAGATGGACAATCTCCTCCTGGAAAGACTTATGGCCTCGGGAAGCCAAATAAAGGGTACCTGTTAGCTGGAATTGATTGGATGGCAGTAGATTCAGTGGAACCTACATTTAGAGAACATTGCTAGTTTACTGGTAGAGTTCTCTCTCTATATATATGTACATGGGAGATTCAGGTTGATTGATTCCCAGAGAATGGCCCTCATGCATAGCTGCCATCAATGGAAGGGTGTGTGATACTGTGCTGCTGAGTAGACTTCACCAGACTGTCCAGAGTAAAGACAAAGAGAGCCCTAGTGATAAACTTGTACAAATCAAGCAATTAAAACCCTGACGATCACAAAAATAAGATCTTTAATGGTCATGGGGCTGGTGCAGAACCTGGAAAACTAGTTCAGTTGGGCATGGAGACATGACAAGTTGACGATGGGTCTAAAGGCAGCTGAGAACAACAGCAACCCTTCTCTACACTACCATGATAAATTTATACTGGTATTTTCTCTCTCGGATCCATTTTCCATGGCTCGAACAAAGTAATCTTTGTACACACGATGTTTTACCATCTTTATTATATTTTTCCATCTTTTGATGATGCCAACATTTGTTGATGTTTGCCATCTTTTAAGACTTTCTAAGACTCCCCAGCTCACTGTGGCTAACATTCATTGTTCTTTGCATGACCTCCAGAGATTCTTCTTGAGTCACTTTCCTCTTTTATCATATTCTTTTTTATCTTATTTCTAAAACTTTGGAAAATCATGGCAGCGTTTGAATGATTTCTTTCTTTCACTTGGCATTTATTCTTTATTTCTCCTCTTAAATCCTTAAGATAACACATCCAACATAACCTCTATGAATAGAAATTTATTACCTAAGTCTAGGTTCGATTCTACTGTTATATATTTAACTCAAAACTTAGCGCCATCCAGTCAGAATCCACTCATAACTGAGCTTTCCGCAAGTTTCTGAGAGGCTGTAAAAAGTGTGGGAGGAGGAGGTTACCCATCTTTCTGCAACAGAGCTGCTGGCAGATCCAAACCACCAAGGAGGGAAGTCATCTTTGGTTCAGCAGCATAATTGCCCACAGAATACGCCACCAGCTCTACTCTATTTAGTTAATAGACTAGTTACTTCAAAACCACTTCTGTCAGTCTAAGTGCCATGAGAACAAAAATGCTTATTATTTATCCAATTTACAGCTGATAGGCATTTTGAATGACTGGGTAAGTGAACAAAAAATTTGCCTGAATGAAAAAAATTACATCATTAAAGCAAATTTTGCCTGACGTTAGGGTGAGGGGTGGGATGTTGATGATTAAGTGCTTACTGGGGAAAAAAATGTTGGAGGTTCAAATCTGCCAAGAAGAAAGGCTTAGTAGTAATGCAATTCTGAAAAGCCTGCATTGAAAACACTATGAAACACAGGTCTATACTGGCACGCACCGTGTCACAGTGAGTCAGAATCAGCTCCAGTGGATTCTTCTGACACCTATATTTAGAAAATGCAGAGATGTTGTTGTTATGTGCCATCCAGTTAACTGTGACTCACAGCGACCCTATGTACAACAGCTCTGAGCCTTACCTTGTCCTGAGCCAGTCTCACTGACTCTGGCACATCCACCCTCACTATCCCAGTTACTGCATCAATCCATCAAATCTGGGGCCTTTCTGTCCTGGACTCACTCTTCACCTTTCTGAGCATCATGTCCTTCTCCAAGGACCAGTCTCTCTCTCCTGGCCATGTGCCCAAAGTATGTGAGGCGGGGCTTCCATATCCTAGCCTCCAAGGAGAAACTTAATGTACAGTTAATAACATGTATATATTTATGTAAGCACTTTTGTGAAAGATGGACCTGAACCCTTGAACAAAACGTCTTCTTGTCACTTACCATAACTTTGAGGTACTGCTTTATCTGCCTACTTCATTCCACGTCCCACTGTCATAATATTCAGCTATGGTCTTGTCTTGTCTTTGGCCTGTGAAGAAATCTAACCCATCTCCTTGTTACTTGCCCACCATTTCCCTCTAGCTTAACTGTGCCCAAGGATCTAGAATTCTTTGCTCTTTTCCTGTTCTTGGAATTAGAGGTACAGTTGGCAAGTTGTTCCCTATTTCTGAAATGTTAAACAACAGAACAGTTTTCTCCTTGGAAAAGTTAAAAAGGAACTCAGAGAGAGATGTGTGGGAGGGACAAAGTCCTTGTACCCTTTTGGAATCTCCATAAAGCAAGTTTGGGACGGTTTCCTCATTTCAACCTGAAGACGTCTTTCAGACCCACGCAGTAATGTCGCAGGCTCAGCAAGGGGCATCGGCTCTGCCAGAGGGACCTGGGAATTTTCCACGTACTGAGTCAATCTGGGCAGACACATCCTGCTGAAAAGGAGTTATAAATTGGGGATTGTGAACTTCTCCTGCTGAGAGTCACTAACAGTTTATAAGGGAGAAAAAATTGATAAGCCCTTGGGTATCATTTTTTGTTTTCATTTCACTTAGGGGCCAGCTGTGAAAGGGAAATGACTGTAAACAGTCTATTAGTAAAACGGCTTTAGTGAAAATGCTGCAAGGGAAAGTAATAAGCAATTGTTACGTCAGCCTGGGCTTCCCACCTCATTTTGAGAGGCAAAGGAAGGAGAATAAAACCCCAAGGTGCATACATTTTGCCAAAAAAACAAAACAAATCAACTTCTAGTGTGCATGTTGTGAATATCGCTTTACCATAACCAGTGATTATGGACCAAATATCAACTCCTGGAGACTCCACTGGTGCCAGAGTGGAATTCCTCCTCACAGGGGGGTAATTGCAGAGATTGTCTGACTTGTCTTCTGAGGTGCTTCTGGCTGGACTTGAACCTCCAGTCTTTTAGCTAGAGGTCTGTTATGTTAACCTTTTGTACCAGCCTAACAAAACTTCCCATGTCATCTCCAGGATGAGACCCTCTCTCCACCACCACACTTAAAGTATCCTTTTTTTAAATTCTGGTTTGACCTTTGGAAATCTTGTTAGGATACAATTTACAGGGAGAAGAAAACTACCCCCTCAACACACAACATTAAAAATGCATTAGAGTGAAGGCATTGATCCAAAAGATTGTTCAGGGAACGAAAGAGGGAAGACTCATTTTTGTCTGGGTCAAGGAAGCATGAAGAATGAAGCTTCTAAAAGGGATCTTGACATAAGGAAAAAAAGGAAGAAAAAGAAGGAAATTCTACTTCAAAACGGCATCAGGGAGAGAGGATATGAAGAGGGATGAAGAGGGGAAAGCGGTTATCTCAGGTGAGCTGAGTGATAACACATCAACACAAGAATGGAAATAGAAATCAAACCTAAAATAAAAAAAGAATGAAAATCTAAATGTCAGCAGTCTTGCTGGGTCTTGGTTGAGTTCTGAGAAGGCTGTGGTAGCTGGTAGAATAGATATGTGACCTTGAAAGGCCTGCTGGGTACACGTCAGTACTGTGGGACCCTGACATCCCTCGTTGGCAAGACCCCTTGGCTGTCCTTCCTTCTAGGGGGGATAAAATAAGCTCTCCATACTCCCACTTCTGACAGGCTTGCCTCCTCAGAAGGCATTCCAAACATGAGGCCCCGCGGGGATGCTGGGGACCACTGGAGACTTCTGTGAGGCCAAAGTGATGCCTTGTCTCCTTGGCAGTATTTCAGACCCAACACCTCACCCGGGTCCCAGAGAGCCTGGCATAACCTTGAAGAGGGTTTGTTTATTAGCTGTTCTGTTAGAGTTTCTTTCATTTATTTAAATAAACAACTCGGATCTCTGTTTCTAACTCAAGGCTCTCCCTCTACAGCCTTAAATCAAAGGACGCTTCTGTTATGCTTTAAGACTTTACTTTGCAAATTTGAATTAAAAGAAGGGGACAGCCAAGACCCATTTGCTTCATGGCTCTGTTGAGGCCACAGAGCAAGCTCAGCTAAAAGCCAGAATTTGCACCCCATATCCAGTCAATGCTTTTATTCTACAAGCTCTTTCACCATTTGCACTGAAGGAGGGCAGAGGAGACCACCAAGCATATACACAAAGCACATTCAAAACAACAGTTTTGAATGAACAAGTTTGAAGTAATGAGGCCTGTCAGAAGGTACATAGTCTGAGTTGGGAGACCCAGATTTAGTAAATGCCCAGCCGTGATTTGTGTTTGTTGCTGCTAGCTGTCCTCTATTCACGGACCTCAAAACAATTGAATGAAAAACTGCTCAGTCTTGTGTCACACTCACTATTAGCTGTGCATGGAATCATTGTCATCTATAGGGCTTGCATTGGCTTGTTGTTGGAAGTAGATCACCAGATTTTTATTCCAAATCAACCTCAGTCTGGATACTCTACTTCCACCAATCCAGTTTCATAGCAACACATATGCCTCCAGTGAAGGCCAGTGGCTGTACAGAAGGTTCATCAGCTGATGTGGAAGACAAGACTCCTACCACTGCTCAACCAATACTAGTCACGACCTAGCGCTGGGATTCTGAGCCATCACTTTACATCTCTAACCTTCTTTTAGATATGTTGGGCAAAATTATCTTTAAGTTTCTTTTAGTTCCAGGATGTCATGGCTCTATGACTTGCCTGACTGACTGTGAGGGCAGAGGCAGTGGTAGGAAGTCAGAAGTAGAGCTTTAGACTTGACTGGGAGAAGGTTTTATCTAAGGGGCTATTGGAAAAGACAGCTTTATCTAAAGAGAACTTCTGGCATAATTGAGTTTATTTTATAATCTTAAAGGAAAATAAAGAGAATTCCAGATACAAAAAGGAAGTAAAATGGACAGACTTAGAGAATTTGAGGTAAAGGTTAGGCTAGGGTAACTCCCAGGTCTCTGAGTTGGTGGAATCAACATCTTATTTATAGAAAATAAAAAGAATGGGAAAATGTATAGAGCTAAAATGTATTACTAGATACCAGGAATAAGTGTTAGTGAAAAGTGGAAGAAACTGTATGGAAGACAGTGAGATTCTGTTTATAATGATAAGAAATTTGGCAACAATTGTGGGTGATGATTATATAACATGATTAATGTTTATAATATTAATATATTACATACTTAAAATGTTGAATTAATAAATTGTATGTTTTACACACACATACACACACACACACCCCAATTAAAAAAGAAAAACCTAACAAATGTTAACAAAGGAACAGATTTAATTGATTATGGTATTGAATTAATTTTGAAACACTTGTAATTCTTTCATTTTCATCTTAAGAGATGGAAATGGTCACAAAGAACATCTCAAATTAGTATTAATTTGATGCTGAAAGTCATGTGTTTATATTATAAAAATAATACACACATAAAATTAAAATAAAATAAACACACAGAAGAATTTTCCTCTTATTGAAGCTCGTGCTACAAATAGTGGTTTAGGACTTGCTTATCTAAGCTTTCTCTCATAATTTTTAAATAGTTTTTTACTCATCATGATAGTTTTTAATGACTACAAACCAGTCCTTTGGCATTTTTTTTGCAAAAAGTTGTTTCCAGTATTTTCTATATAACTAATACTACATAGCAAAATTCTTGTGTGCTGGTCTACCTATTTCAAGATATCAATCATTAGCAGAAAAATTTGTGGAGAAAATAGTTGTCCTTTTGAAAGTTTAATACATATTACTGACTGATTTAAAAATGTAAATCTATCTATGTCCTCAGAGATGCTACATCAATACACATTTTCTCAAACATTAGATAATACATCAACTTTTCAACGGTTGCCAATCAAAATTATGATTAGATTTCTAGCAATATGATATTTTTAAAAATATAGTCATTTCTGCACAGGTAAATTGTTTTTTCGACTTATATTTTAATAAATAGTTGCTTAAATTTTACTGATAATTGCTTGGAATATTAGTAATCTCTTTTCCTCCTATAAGCATTGCCCTCTTGTTTTTCCTTTTTTCTTTAATTCTTAGAACAGAGGTTTATTATCTCTACCAATTGTTCCTTTATTTTTTTAAAGTTCTGTGGTATGGACAATGTTTACGTTCCAAAAAGCCCTTTTTCTTTAGGGACTTCTGTGTGTACTGGAGAGTTGGAAACGACCTGTAACTGACCCTCTGGCAGGTTTTCAGAGGCATTTAATCACATCGAAGGAGATTGCTCATTCTTCTCCTGAAGATTTAAAAGAATTTTTTTTAAATAATCAGATTGTTATTAATAACATAATTCTGAGTAATAAGAGCAAGACATTTATGAATCATCTCTCCATAAAATTAAGAAATCAGAATTCTTGTTTAAATACTTTGTCATCCCCTCTCTAGGTTTTGGTTGAAGCACAGAGTGTTGCAGTAATCAGAGAATTTATCTTTTTTTTTTTTTTTGCAACCATTGTGGAAAGCATTGTGGTGCTTTCTCAAAAAGTTGCAAATAAAGATACCATTTGACCCAGCAATTCCACTTCTGGGAATATACCCTAAAGAGACCATAAATGACATCCAAGTACATATATGTATACCCATTTTTATCGCGGCTTTGTTTACAATAGCAAGGAGCTGGAAACAACTTAAATGCCCATCAACAAACGAATGGATAGAGAAGCTGTGGTATATTCGCACAATGGAATACTATGC
>NW_006400080.1:244665-249447 GCF_000299155.1 Elephantulus edwardii | reverse complement strand
AAGGCCCTCTATGAGGTGGATTGAGTCAGTGACTGGGGTAACCGGGATGGGTGTGTCAGAGGCAGTGCGATTGGCACAGGATAGAGCAGTGTTTAGGGTTGTTGTACATAGGGGTCGCAAGTGACTCAACGGCATATAACAACAACAACAACAATTACAACTTTAAATTTTGAAATTATTATTATATGTGAATCTTCTTAAAAATACTTCTTGAAAAATAACGTAGGCTTTATTTAGTCATGGTATTTACTGCCAGCTCTCTTAAGCTACATTTTCCTGTGTCTGACCTCTTTAGTTTATTTTCTAGATGTTGGATTTAGCTGTTAGTGGGAAGACAAATAATGGGCTAAAAAGCAATTCACCGCTTTATCAGAGAAGTGGCCCTTTGATTCTCCTGCTGAGTGAATAGGATCATTATATAGGATTGTTGTATCAATTTTCAGAAGAGAGTGTGAGAGAGAAAGACAGAGAATTGGAAAATCTGGTAGTAACTGCTCAGTAACCACTTTCCTTAATTCTCTTATGTTTTTCTCCAAAATAAATTTTACTTTTGCCACTGTATTTCTACTTTCTCAGTGAAGAGTAGGTAGGGAAGGACAGACCTGGTAGAAATATCAACTAGGTATTACAGAGTCTGCGTTGGATGCACTATCTTTCATGCGAGAGGAGAATGCTTTTAGTTAAAGGACAAACTCTGGCCAGCAATGTCTTCTCCCCTAGAAACAAAACTTTAGCTGAGCACTTGATTACTTGAAATCATGACTACATGTTCCAGAATCCCTTGCACTGTAAACCGGTTAGCTAAATTCTGGCCAATGATAGGAAAGTCTAAGTGGTATTTGAAACATGTGGAAAGTTTCCTTAAAGTGAGTGTCCTGTTCTTCTATACTTTTTTATGTGCTATAGAGTGTAGATGTAATGGATGGAGTGCAGAGGTAGTGGATGGCATAGTAACAGTTGTATATCTTGAGAATGCAGGAAACACGGAAGGCAGAGCTCGGGTCCCCGGTGACTTTGTGGAACTAAATCTCCTTGATAGCTTTTAAGTAGCTATCTTAAGACATGAAAGAAATACAAACCCACACTTGTACATTCATTCTCTTTCTGGTTCTATCAAATCAAGTAAAATTGTAACACAAGTCTATAACCTTTCTAGTGTGCTTGGCCCCACGGTCAACACTCTTGGCACCAGGAGGCAGGAAATCAAAAAACGTATTGCGATGGGAAAGTCTGCTGTTAGGGACCTCTCCAGGGTACTCAGGAGCAACGGTGTGTCTCTGGAGACTAAGGTGTGTCTGATACAGGCCATGGTCTTTGTAATCACTTGTTACGCATCAGAGAGTTGGACAATGACTAGGGAGGATAGAAGGAGAATTGATGCCTTTGAGCTGCGGTGCTGGAGAAGAGTATTGAATGTACCATGGACTGCCAAGAAACAAACAGATTCGTCCTGGAAAGGGTTAAACCAGGCTGCTCCTTGGAGGCAAGGACTCTGGGGCTTCGTCTGACATACTTTGGACATGTTGTAAGGAGGGACCGGTCCTTGGAGAGGGATATCATGCTTGGGAGGGTGGAGGGACGGCACAGGAGGGGAAGACTCTCTACGAGGTAGATTGATTCAGTAAATGGGGTAATTGGGGTGCAATTGGCACAGAATAGAACAGGGTTTAGGGCTGTTGTACATAGGGTCGCTATGAGATGCAAGTGACTCGACGGCACATAACAACAACAACAACAACAGTAATGCTAACCACCCCAACAAAATCCCACTGTCATTGATTTGGTTCCAACACACAATTTAATTTCCAAGGTACAAATCTTTATGCAAAGATGCTGCTCATCTTTCCCTTAGGCTGGCTGGTGGACTTAAAACTGTTGATTCTTGGTTAGCAGCCTGATACATCACAAACTATGCCTTCAGCAGTCTTTTAGTTCTTCCTAATACTGTGCTCTTATGCTTTTTTTTACTTCAGTTGGTACAGCACTAGTTTCCTTTCTGATTCATACCATTTTAGTATTCTTTCCTTTGTTAGATTAGACAATGGTTTGTTAATATTATAATCCTGTCAAAGTATGTACCATTTTTCCTCATCAATCCATTCTACTGTTCTGTTTTCAGTTTCTTTCCCTCCCCACCACGTTTATCTTTATTATTGCCTTTCTTGCTTTCTGTTCTTTTTCTAATTGTTATTGTGTTAAGTAAGGTGTTGATTTTTGGTTCTCCTTTTTTGATGTATGTGTTTATTGCTACAAATTGTCCTCTGAGCACTCTTTTTTCTGTCCCAAAAATTTTGTTATGTTGCAGTTTCATTCTTGGTTTTGTAAGATTTTTTTTAATCACATTTTTACCTGTTATTACCCAATAGTGTTCAAATGCAGAATCATTCCATTTTCATGTGTTGATTATTTTCCCCTTGATCTTCCTGCTGTCAATTTCTGGTTTTATACTGCAGCTCAACATCAAGAAAGTAATGATTCTCATCACTGGGCTAATTGCCAGCATCATGATAGATGGTGAAGAGATTGAGATTGTTGACAGCTGCAACTTGCTTGGCTCCACAATCAACCCTCTTGGTACCAGCAGCTTGGAAATCAAAAGATAAATTGCACTGGAAAAAATCTGCTTTCAGGGACCTCTCTAGAGTACTAAAGAGCAACAATGTCAGTCTAGAGTTTAAAATGTGCCTGATCCAGGTCATGTTCTTTGTAATTACTTGCTATACATCAGAAAGCTGAACAATGACTAAAGATGATAGAAGAATTGATGCTTTTGAATTGCGTTGCTGGAGAGTATTGAATATACTATGTATACCATGGATCACTAGGAGAACAAACATGTTTGTCCTGGAGAGGGCGAAACCAGGCTGCTCCTTGGTGGCAAGGACTGTGAATCACCATCTGACATACTCTGGGCATGGTGCAAAAAGGGACCAGTTTTTAAAAAAGGGGGGGGTCCAGTTATTGGAAAGGGACATTATGCTTAAAAGGGTAGAGAGTCAGCACAAGAAAAGAAGATCCTGGATGAGATAGATTGATTTAATGACTGCTGTGATGGGGATAGGTGTGTCAGGAGCAATGATGTTGGCTCAAGATAGAGCAGGGTTTAGATCTGTTATACCTAGGGTTGCTATGAGTTGCAGTGACTTGACAGCACATAACAACAACAGAACAGTATTGAAATCTAAGAAGATGTTTTTCAGTATTTAGATATTTTTAAATTTATCTAGGCTTGCCATGTAGCCTAACATTTTCTATTCTGGAGCATGTTCCATATGACCTGGGGAAGAACGTATATTGTGCTTTTGGGGGGATAAAGTGTTGTATACAGGTCTGTAGATCAAGTTTGTTGGTAGCATTGTTTAGTTCTTCTGTGTCTTTTCTGAATTTCTTTGTAGTCATTGTGTCATACATCAAAAATGGTATAGTGACATATCCTACAACAATTATTGTGGAGTTATGTATTTCTCTCTCCAAATATATTCAAGTTTGAGTCATGTGTTTTAGCTCCGCTTGGTGTACTCTGTAGTGTATTATACTGCTAACCAAAAGGTCAACTATCTCTGGTGGTTTGAATTCACCAGTCGTTCCAAGGAAGAAAGATGGACAGCTTCTTTGACTGATGAACTGATTTATAGTCCCAGAAACATGATGGAAGTTACTATAGGTCAAAATGAACTCAGTTGCAAGGAGTTTAGCATTTAAAAAAAAATAACAGTACATAGAAAGCAACAGTCTATTTACTCAGTGAGATGGATTGGCACAGTGACTACAACAATGGTATTGGGCTTGGTGGAGATTGTGAGGATGGTATAGGATAGGGTAAGATTTTCATCTGTTGTTCATAGATTATAATGAATTAGAGTTGACTTGATGGCCCCTACCAACTAAAACATCTTGTTCAATTGTTATGTGTTTTCTTTTCTTGTTCCATCTGATTTTTGCCTTGAAGTCTGTTTTATTAGAAATTAACGTTGGCACTTCTACTCTTTTTATTTTATATATTTTTTTTTCCTTTTTTATTTTTTTTTTTACTTTATGTCTTAGCTTCTTACAGAATATATTGGTATATTATATTTTCTTATCCATTCTGTTACTCTTCTTTCAACGAAATTGTCATCATTGTTGTTATGTACCATCAAGTCAACAATGATGCATAGCAACCCTATGAACAATATCTCTGAGCCCTGTCCTATTCTAAACCTATCTCACCGTCTCCCACACATCTGCTCCCATTACTCTAGTCACGATGTCAATTCATCTCATTCAGGATCTTCTCTTATGCTGAATCTTTATCCTTCCAAGAATGATGTTCTCCAAGGAGTAGTCCCTCCTAGCTACGTGCCCAAATTATGTGAAACACAACTTCAAAGTCCTTGTCTCCAAGGAGCAGCTTAGTTTCACCTCCACCAGGACAGACCTTTTTATTCTCTTGGTAATTCATGGTATGTTCAGTACTCTTTTCCAGTGCCACAACTCAAAGATATTAACTCTTCTTCTGTCATCCTTAGGCATTGTTCAGCTCTCAGATGCAAAGTAAATAATTGTGAAGATTATGGCCTGGATAAGGCACATCTTAGTCTCTAGACTGACATTGTTGCTCTTTAGCAATTTAAAGAAGTCCTTGACAGTAAACTTTCCGAATGCAACTCATCTTTTGATTTCCTTATTACTGGTCCCAGGAAAGTTGATTGTGGATCTGTGCAAGATGAAATTGTTAACAGCCTTAATCTTTAATCCATCTATTATGATGTTGCCAATTTGTGTGTGTGTGTATATATATAT
>NW_006400080.1:217456-243549 GCF_000299155.1 Elephantulus edwardii | reverse complement strand
GTGAAGGGACAGCACAGGAGAGGAAGGCCCTCTATGAGGTGGATTGATTCAGTGACTGGGATAATCGGGATGGGAGTGCTAGAGACAGTGCGATTGGCACAGGACAGAGCGGAGTTTAGGGCTGTTGTACATAGGGTCGCTATGAATCGACGGCACATAACAACAAACAACAACATCTTGCCCAATCACACATGTACCTCCTGCAGCTTCACCCACTAGACAGAAGCTAACACCGACTCTTGTCAAAGACCTGATCAATAACAGGTTGCAGCTAATACAAGTTCATTCTGCTTTCAGCTGTAACTATATGAGCTGCACATTCACCTCCAAATCCATCACACTCAACTGAAGAGTGAGAGTGTAAGAGCTGTCAAACCAGGGAGCTATGGAGCATAAATGCTCCACTCTATCAGATACAAGATAAAAATAAAACAATTAAAATACAATAACACAGCAATGTTTCAGATGGAACAGAAAACTTCAGATCACAAAAACAAGAACAAAATACCCTCAGGACAAGATGGTGCAAACCAGTACCTGATATATAGAACAAGGAAACCTTTCAGAGGAAGAAATGCTATTGGAAATTCTTAATAAGGAATTCAAAAGAATTACATTTGAATACCTTACTTAAAGACACGGAGGAAAATATTTAAGGAAACCGTAGCTAAAATCAAGAAACTTACAAAACCCCAGGAGAATTCAGGAAACAATTCAAGAACAAATCTACAAAATAAATGGAAAATGAGAAGACATACAAAAAACAGCAAATTGAGACCCAGGAGACTAAGACTAAAATTTTAAAAAATAGATAACACTTCAGAATGATAAAAAAATCAGGATTGAATTAATGGAATAGTGAGTTAGTGATATGGAAGAGCAATCTCTCATTATGATTGGAATTTCAGGACAGAAAGAGAGGAAGAAACTATAGAGAAAATTGTTAAGTGTTTACTGGAATAAAACTTTGCATATATTATAAAAGAAGCTCTACAAATCCAAAACAGTATAGAAAGCAAGCCAGCAAGATGTATGATAATCCAGCTTTCTCAAACCAAAGACAAAGAAAGAATACTGAAATAGCTGCTGAAAAATGAAGAGTAGCCTACAAAGGAGAACGAATAAAATTCTGATTTCTCAGTGTATACTATATGAGCAAGAAAGCATATGCAGAACTCTGAAAGGGTAAAAAAATGTTGGCCAGGAAATATATACTAAGTAAAATTGTCCCTCAAAGTTGATGGCAAATGAAGAACACTTCAGGTAAGCAGAAATTAAAGCAATCGGTAAAAATCAGACAAATCTTGTAAGAATTACTAAAGCAAGTTTGTTGGACAGAGGACCAAAACCAATCTGAAACTGATAAACATGACAACATCATTCAGAAATTAACTTGGGCAAAAATGTGCATTGTTGTGCTGTCAAGTCAGAACTGACCCAGAGCTGGGTTTTCAGAGGCAGTAGTTCACGCAAGAGGAGACTGCTCATGCTTGTTCTGCAGAGCAGCTGTTGAATTTGAACTGTGTGCCTTTTGGATTACAGCACAGCTTCTGACCAACTAGACTACCAGAGCTCCTTATGCATACAATTTAAATGTATATAGGTTAAAGTAAATTTATGAGGCTAAAATTAGAGCCATGGCCACCAGTCCATAAATGGATTTTAAGCCAACTGTTTTATCTACTGACCTCTGTTTTCTACCCAACCCTCCCCTCATATCAAAGTGGTGACCTTGAAGTTGTTTGGAAGTTAGCTTACCACTATACTACCAACACAACCTTGACGTTGTTTAAAGCAACAGGACTAGATTACTCGTACTTCTCAATTGTTGATTCCTACCCCATATGACATATTAGAACTGCCCTAAAAGGTTTCTTTGACTGAAATCTTTATGAGAACAGATTTTCAGATCTTTTCTCCTGTAGATTGGAACCAATGACCTTTAAGTTAGCAGCTAAATGCTTAATTATTTTTTTTTTTGTTAATGCCTAAGTATTTCACCATGAGGGGTCCTTTGGACTCTGATGATAATCTGATCTTTCCTACCAGGCTGAAACTTATTATCAGGTTGTTGTTGACTGAAAGGGAATATGGGGATGATGTTGTATCTCTTGCTAAATTCAAAGCCCCAGAGTCATTCCTTCAAACTGTTTGAGGTTGTTGTTTAGGAGATATGGATGCTTCCCCACCTCTAATCTCTAAGTCTCCATGTTACTAACCTCTCAAGCAGACTATGGGTAGACTATTCTAGGAAAAATTGTCTGTCTTTCTGGTTTGCAGCCTAACAAGCTGTAGATTGGAATTCTTCTTTCTCATGGGACTTGAAGGGCAGATATCAGCTAACACAACATTCAGATGATTTTTCTATCATTTCTTCCAATGCTTTCTCTTTCTTTTCTTTTGATACAGTGTGAATCTTTTAGTAATGCCGAGGTCTCCTAGATTGTCTACTCCCTTTCAACAGTCCCTTCCTCTTAGATAGGAAAGCTAGATACTACTTCAGTGAGCCAATAGTCAGATGGATGTCAGTTAGTGAAAATTCTTCTCTGCAGCTTTTTGTCTCTTTATGTGGTAAATTGCTGGGTATGAAAGATGAGACAGCCCAGTGTAATTCCGAATAATTTTTTGAAAAGATCCTTTTTTACCTTAAATCGGTTGCTTTTGCTAGATCATAACTTCATGTCTAAGTTCTGGCAAAGTAAACTGGGAATTCTATAAGACATCTTCTCAAACCCCACTGCCCATCACAATGGGAAGAAAGAATGACTGTCATTGAAACTGTCAACAGCTTCATCTTGCTTGGATCCACAATTAACATCCCTGGTATCAGCAGTCAGGAAGTAAGCAGACACTTATTATATTGGGAAAATCTGCAGTTACGGACATCTCCAAATTATTGAGGAGTAATGATGCCAGTTTGAGGACTAAGGTGTGTCTGATTCTGGCCATAGTCTTTCTGATAACTTGCTATGCATCTGAGAGATGGACAATGAATAAAGATGACAGAAGAAAAATTGACACCTCTGAGCTGTGTGGTGTTGGAGAAGAGCACCAAACACCCCATGGACGGCCAGAAGAACAGACAGATATGTTTTAGAGAGGGTGCAGACGGAGCGCTCTTTGAAGGCAAGACTGATAAGGCTTCTCCTCACACACTTTGGGCATGTTGCTAGGAGGAGCTACTCCTTGGAGAGGGACATGATGCTAAGTTAAGGTGGTGGATCGGTGAAGGTGAGGAAGACCCTTAACCAGGTGGATTGATATGGTGACTACGGCAATGGGCTCTTGTGTGTCAGGAAGTCTGAGGATGGCACAGAATAGAACAGAGTTCAGATCTTTTGTTCATAGAGTAGCTATGAGTCGTACTTGACTCGACAGCACCTATTAACAACAACAACCACTCCACCTCTATCCCCAATCAGCACAAAAACCTTGTAAGAACACTTAAGGACCTGGCCACGGTTAGTCCTCTAGATGAAGCATGATCGTTAGTGTGCCTTCCCAGCTTCCACACTCCAGAAACAACAGTAGTAGCAAGAGACTAACAGGGTTGTTTATTAAATGTTTCTAAAGTAGCTAAACTGCCTTCTTGAGAAACTGATTTATGATTCTGCTCAGGGTGTCCTAACCTTTTAAATATATCCTTTATATTGTATCTTTAATTGCAGTCTTACCTTTGAATAACATAACCCCATTATCCTAATGCATACAAAGCTTTCTTCATGTTCATGTTTCAGTTATTAGCACTGGGATGGTGGGAAGGGGAAAAACTCAGGGAACACTGGTTCTCAGAGCCATTTCTCTTGCAGATGTTTCTGGTATGTAAGTGTGAAGAATTGGAAATACCTGTCACACAAGCAAGGAAAAAAGGTGTAGCAAGAAATCTTATATACCACACAGACAGCAGGGGATTAGTCTAAAATCTATAAGCAAAGCTTGGATTTGCCTTGACTTGATTTCCAAGAGCAAATCTGAATAGTGAAAGTAACCCATTATCAGAACCAGGGATGTTTAGTAAGGGTTTTTCCTTCCCATGATACACAAGAGATAGTCCAAGCTCAGAGGGGTGAGTAAGTGGCCAACTGTAATTGAACTTAGAAAAGACTGCCGAGTCTGCTCCTAACTTAGAGAAACCACGCTTACATCTTCACACCATATCCTGTCTGTTGTGTTGCTGTGAGAACCATAGATGACCCTCTGACAGGTTTTCAGAGGCAGTTAATCTCAGGTAAGGAGATTACCCCTCTTTCTCCTGAGAAGCAGCTGGTAGACTGGACTACATGCCTTTGGGATTGCAGTGCAGCTATTTGCCACTAGGCCACCAGAGCTCCGTCTGTGCTGTGTTTTTTGTTGTGGTGGTGGTGGTTGTGTACCATAGTGTCAGAAATAAACCATAGTTTACTATCCAGTGGGTTTTCAGAGTCAGTTAGTTGCACAGAAAGAAGTTATCCCTCCTTCTTTCCAGAAGCAGCTGGTAGCCACGAACCATGTGTCTTCCAGATTGCAGCACAGCTTCTTGCTACTAGGCCACCTAAATAAATTACTCACTATCATTGAGACTGGTTCTTCACTTCTCTTGTGAGTCAGTCTGGGATACACAATCAGAGAAACTTTGTAATGAATGCCGCCCCTTTTCCTCCGTGTCTCATTTCATTTTTCTCAGACTTCTATTTTTACAATTTTGATTGGTGCCTTTGCCCATTTGAAGAATATTTTATGATTCGTTTTCACTTTGAGCTGCCTGTCACTTAAAAGCACAGAAATGAAAACAACAACAACAAAAACCAAGGTCCAGAGAAAAATCAATAAAATCACCACTTCTATTGTGTGCATATTTTACTGATTGTAATAGTGAATCTTGTGCTTTCACTTTCCCCCCTCCTCTGGGCAGAGAAGGCACTTTTAGAGTGGCTGGCTATGGACCCAGAGGATATCCAGGCAGATAACTGTCTACAATAGCAGATGGGCTCCCCAGGAGGAGCGTTTCTGTGAGTCAGCAAAGCCCTCATTAAGTGAGTCACACCATTAGTAAAAGGGGTAGATTGCAAAGGGGTATTTATTCCAGTGTTGATAGAAACGAGGACACAGTGGCCTTGAGTCAAAAATAACCATGGGCTAGTCACGTTGAACTTGGACCAGAGCTGAAATCCCACGCATGCCTTCCTTTCAGATGGCAAATATACAATTATGTGGCCCTGCTCCCTTCTTGATCCTATAGGCAAACTGCTCATCCTCACCCGTGTTTGTGCCGTGCTGCAGCATTTCCAAATACATCCACGTCATTTCTTTTCTTCCTTTGCAAATAAACCTTATCAAGGATTAAGTTCTTGTGTTCAATGACCAGGTATTTAGTCCCTATAGTTAGCATGTAGTTAAAATCAGAAACAAAAGGTAATTTTCTTAGGCAGATTGCATGCTTCTAGCTGTATTTGTTGTTATTAGGTTCCTTAGAGTCAAGTCCGACTTACACGACCTTATGAACAATGAGTTTGAACCTTGCCCTATCATATGGCATCCTCATCATCTCTGATATACTAGTGCCCATTTGTGGTGTTAAGGGTTTATTGTTCAAAATGGCTTTCCTGGTCACTGAGTGTGTGTTAATTTGTCCACAAGGGGATTGGCTAGTCTTACCACTACATTGAGCAGACCTGGCAGATTCAAGAATCTCACCTCCAGCAAAAAGAAGCAGGAGAATACATGATGCATTTGGGGCCAGAGATTCTTGCACAAGTCAGATTAGGGCCTATAGGATCTGCAGCCATAGAAGCTGCAGCAGAGAACTGGAGGTGTGACACGAGATGGAGCTGACCTGGGGATTGCTGTCCCATGGAACCAGAGCTAAGAACCTTTTGCCCAAGTGTTTTGGTTTTTTTTTTTTTTGGGAGGGGGGTGTTTTTTGGTGTTTTTTTGTTTTGGGGTTTTTGGGTATTTTTTTAGGTTTTGGGGTGGGGAGCCATAATTGGTAGGACTAAGGGCTTTGTAATACTTGTCTGAAGCCATGAGGCTGAAGTGCCAGAGACTATATTTTGGAAGCTGTCCTGACTTTGTGATTGTATCTGCTACCGACCTAAATTACAGCACTTTGACTTCCCTAATACGGTTTTGTGTGGTCTATGAGCTATCACAATTGATTTTGGACCCATTAAAGCAGTAAGAGAGGTGTGGTTGTTGCGTACCATCAAATCAAAACAGATCCATAGCTGACCCTCAGGCAGATTTTCAGAGGCAGTTAATCATACAGAAGGAGATTGCCCATCTTTCTCCAGTGAAGTAGCTGGCGGATTCTAACCACATATCTGTATGTTGCCAGTGCAGCTCATCAACACTAGGTCACCAGGCAAGAAGGAGGTGTGGGAGCATGGGGGACAATGTCTTACCTCACGGGAATTGGTTTTGTGTTGATGGGAACAGTTCCCTTTGTGCAGTTGGTAAAGTTCAGATGTGGCTGTCCCCATGAAATCCTTGCTTCTTTTACATCATTGTTCCTTCACTGGGTCAATCCACCACATTGAGGGTCTTTTCTTTCTCCAGTTGTTCACATTTCCAAAAACAATGTCCTTTTCCAAGGGATAGCACATCATAGCAACATGCCCCAAGTATGTGAGATCAAGCTTCTCTAATTGCACTTTGTCCAACATATATTTGTTTGCTCTTTTGGCAGTCAATGGGATTTCAGAGCTCCTCTCCCACACCACACCTTATGATGCCGTAATTTTCAGATGCATAGCAAGTAATTGAAGAGGATAGCTTGAATCAGGTGCTCTTTAGTCCCTAAACTGATACCATTGCTCATTAGCACTCTAGAATGGTTCTTGATAGCAGATTTTCCCAATGCAGCATGTCTTCTGTTTCTTGAGTGCTTGTACCAAGTGTTGTTATTGTGTTGTTGTTGTTGTTGTTGATTGCTGTTGAATTGAGCACGACTCATAGCAATTCTATGAAAAAAAGATCTAATGCCTTTCCATAGCTATTGTGTTTCTCCAAGTTCATAGAGTTTCCAGAAGCATGTGGTTTAGGAAGTGGATGCCACTCCTGCTTCCAAACCTGTTTTACAAAGGTGGCTCCACCAAACACTGTCCACAATTGGAAATATTTATGGTATTTGATATCCTAGTGGCACAAGGTTCAGCATCACAGCAAACCCAGGTTACTCCACATTGGCAAAGAGTGATGTGCACAGTAGAAGAATGTTCCTCAGGATATAACAGCACTAGTCTTGTTTAGCAGTGGTTAAGTGTTGTCAAGTAGAATTTGACTCAGAGTAAGCTTTGCACAAAAGACTTGAACTCTGTTCTGTAACTAACATAATCTCTGTACATTCATAGAGTTTAGAGAGTTTGTAGAGTTTCCAGAGACATCTAGTTTAGGGAGTGGATGGCACTCCTGCTTCCCAGCATGAATCAATCTGGAAGCTAATCTGAACATTATACATGATGGGTAACCATTATAGTACCAAGGGTACTGATTGTGAATTTAGAAAAGATGAAACAGTTGACAACTTTAGTCTTTTCTCCAGCTTTCATGATGTTGCCTATTTTCCCAAAGACATTGGTAAAAGATAAAGAAAAGTTCTAGCTATTGCCTCGTCATGACAAGTTTCCACCAGCTTCATCTGGATGTAACCTGTCAGACATGCACAAATGCAGAAATTCAGTTCATTGCCTATCTACAGACAGGCCTAATATGTCCCTCCCTGATGCTCCCCTATTGATCATGCTAAAGGTGTCATTTTTTTATGCATTGTTTGATAGATAGGCACACATCTCTCTTGTCCCTAAATTTTCTTATCTTATAAGCCTGGAATAGCTGAGAATATATGTGACTTCCTGTATAAAAAGTATTTCTATTCTCATTGCTCTGGTGTGAGAACTGACTCATAGCTGACCCTCCAGCAGGTTTTTGAAGGCTATAAATTGCAAAGGAAGTGATTGTCCCTCTGCCTCCCACATACGTGATTTATTCAAAGTTGAAAATAAAAACTAATAAACTACAGAAATAATACTAATTTAAATGTTTCATCATGAAGCACAATGCTACAGGTTTCTAGGTTTACTTTCAGTAATTTTTAAAAAGGTTTAACAAAGTGTTTATTTTGCTAATTCTAATTTTTATCACATCTTTTTCTTTTTAAAAAAATTTATTATTAATTTCAATGAAAATTTACAGAGACTTTGGGTTTCCATTCATTCATTGTTGCACTTTTCTCCCTTCCCAACCCTCCCCCCTAGTACACTACCCTCTTGGAAAAGTAAAAGAAAAATTCTTTCACTGTTTTACAAATGCTCCCCCAGGTCCACTCCACTATGCAGCCTTCACTCTAGACTCCTGTCATGACAAAATTACTTAATCACATATTCCTTTTAAAAAGGTTTCTCCCTAATCTGTTTCAATGCAGTATACATTATTGAACCCATCTTTCTCAGTCTCCTCCCAACCCTGATGTCACTCCTGTTTTACAACAGTGGAACCATGCAGTATTTGTCCTTTTGTGACTGAGATACTTCACTCAGTATAATGTCCTCCAGGGCCAGCCATTTTGAATAATAGTGCATGAGTTCCTTGTTTTTCAATGCAGTATAGTATTCCATTGTGTGAATATACCACAGTTTCTCTATCCGTTCATTGTTGATGGGCCAACTCCTTGCTATTGTGAACAAAGCCGCAATAAACATGGTGTGCATATATCTTCTTGGATGTCAGTTATGGTCTTCTTGTGGTATATTCCCAGTAGTGGAATTGCTGGGTTAAATGGTATTTTCTATTTGCAACATTTTGAGAAAGCGCCATCCTGCCTTCCACAGTGGTTGTACCATTTTACATTCCCACTAGCAGTGAATAAGGTTTCCAGTTTCTCCACAACCTCACCAGCATTTGTTGCTTGCTGTTCTGCCTGGGGTGAGATGATATCTCATAGTTGTTTTAATTTACATCTCTCTTAGAGCTAGGGATTTTGAACAGTTCTTCATGTGCTTGTTAGCCATCTGAACGTCTTCTTCTGTGAAGTGTCTGTTCATATCCTGTGCCCATTTTTCAATTGGATTATTTACCTTTATCTTGTTGTGGTGCTCAAGTATTTTATAAAATCTGAATATAAGTTCCTTATCTGATATGTCATTACCAAATACTTTTTCCCAGTCTGTGGCTTCCCTTTTACCCTGTTGGAGAAAATTTTCGATGTGCATAGGGATTTGATTCTTAGAAGATCCCATTCATCTATTTTATCTTCTCCTGATTGTAGGTGTTAATCCTAATTTTAAATTTAATCTTGCTGAATAAAATGTTGATATTTAAGAATTCTTTTTTTTGTCTTTGTGGAAATATCTTTATTCTTTTTTATTCACATTTTTATTATAATTGGTATTTCCTACATTACATGTAGTTGAGACCTTCTTTTTCTGAAACCCAGGCATGCTCAACATTTGATGAGTCCTATTAATCTAAGAGCATAAAATTACCCTTATTTCAGGAATTTCCCCCATCTCTGCTTTCTACAGTCTCTTTCCTCTATTCTTGGATCTATCCACTACATTTTAATTTTTATTTTATAGTCATCTTTTTTTTCTCCTTTTGTGCTGAATTCGTGGCCTTGTTTTTGGCCCAGTCTAATAACTCATGGATTTATTCTTTTTTTATCTGTATCCATGCTTCTATTAAGTCCATTTAATTGAGCTTTTAATTTTAGTAATAAAATTTGCCATTCACAGGCTCTCTGGTTGATTCATTCTCTCATTTTAAATGTTCAGTAGTATCTTCTCCATGAGGATTGTAATTATGTTTTAAAACTATTGTTCTCAGTGCTCTACGAAATCTATCTCCTTGAGATTTGAGGGTCAGCCATTGCTGCAACAGTGCTGCATAATAAATGATCTCAGAAAGCAATGCCTCGAAATAATAAGCATTTCTTTTGTTTTCCGCCCCACCCCACCCCCAGGTCTGTAGACTCTACTTCAGGTGGCTGGTGACCTGGGCTGGACTCCAGGATTCAGTTTCGATTTAAGCCTGTCCCACTTCTCTTTACAATATCTTTGAACCAACTATTGCACACAGACAAGTTCTCTTGGGTAAGGCCAAGAATACAAGAAACAAAGCCAAATAGTGTATTCTTGTTTGAAGTATTTTTAGCTGCCACATCTGCCATCAGTGATTCCCAGCTATATCCTTAGCTGTGCCTGATTTGCTTCACTAGTGTTTCTGCCAGTGCTATATTTATTTGTTAATCACATTTGTGTGTTGGTGGGGGAAGGTGGAACTGGGCCTCAGATGGGATCTACCGCAGTCTATCTTTACCAATTGTGTGGCAGGATTTCCATTACCCTGCCTCTGTCTCTTTAGCATGCACTGTTCTAGTACATGAAGGGTTCTCATCCTAGGATCCTAAAACTAAGGGTCTTTCTCTACCTGAAAGTGTTCTTTGGACATGTTAATATACTCAGCCTATGCACAGGGCAGGAGCCAGAGACTGGATAACAGGGAGTTAATACCTTTAGAACAGCCCTCAATCAATCATGAACTAGAAGTGGTATTAAAATATATCAGCTCTTTTTTTTCATAAGTGGGGGAACTTGGGCTTCAAAAAATGTCTCCAGAAGGTTGGAGACCTAGTTGTCCACACTGGAGATCTGATCTTTCACGCATCTTCGGCTCCCTTCCTCCCTTTCTTCCTCTCCCTTCTTCAATCTCCTATGGAGGAATTTCTGGGATCACTGGGAAGTAATCTGGGATTCTTTCCAAAACAAATAACTTACATTTCAATTCTTATCTCAGCATCCATTTGTAGAGGAATCCAGTTTAAGACTAAATAGTTATTTTTGTAATAGAGAGTATTGTAAAGATGACATTTTCTTTCTTATGCTCATAAGACTTGCTTTAAATGTTCTGAAATAAGTATGGGATCTGGGATGAGGAAAGAAAAACAACCAGCAACAGAAAAAGTTATGTCCTCTTAAATTGCCATGAACTTTCTCTCCTTTTTTTTTTGTAAAAGTAGGGACAACCCACAAATCAGATAACTTACTGGTAATATACTCCCTTTATAAGGAAAAGAAGTAAATGATCTTAAGCACTGTTGTTCAAATCGTAACTGGGAGGATGCCTTGAATTAACTAGGAGGGGGGGAAACAGGAGTTCTAAAAAGCATTATATTTTCCCAATTTTACCATAAAATGTGAACGCAAAGAAAAGAGCATTTTTCTTTCCTCAAAATCCATTCTTTTTATAGAGAACAACTTGTTCAACATGCTCAAGTTAAGGGGCATGATGCTGTATTGTCCCAGGGAGTTATAGATAACTGTTGTTGTTGTTGATTGCCTTGGAGTCGCGTGTGACTCATAGCGACACTATGAACAAAAGGCCTGAAGCCCCTCTACAACTATTGACATTTATCAAAGTTCATAGAGTTTCCGGAGGCAGGGGGAAAATGCAGCAAAAGACACCCAGGTCTGTGTGGTTATTTTTAGGTGTTGTTGAGTCCATGACAGATAATATTGACCTATGAACAACAAATCCTGTATCATCTTCACAGTCTCTACCATCCTAAAGCCCATCACTGTTAGCCTACCTCATAGAATGCCTTCCTCTCTTTTGCTGACCCCTGCTTTTCCAACCCCGATACCTTTTTCCAAGAACTTGCCTCTCATAACAACATACTCAAAACACGAGTCAAAGTTTCATTGTATTCTTGCCTGTAAGGAGCACCCTGTTTGTATATTCTCCAAGACAGATAGGTTTGTTCTTTTGGTGGTACATGGTGTATTCAATACTCTTTCCCAACACTACAATTCAAAGGCATCAATTCTTCTTGTTATCTTTCATCTTCCTTATTATTCATTATCCAACTTTCAGATGCATAGATAGTGAAAATACAGTGATGTGTATCAGGTTCACCTTAGCCTTTAAATTGATATTGATGCTCTTTAGCACTTTGGAGAAGTCCTTGACAGCGGATTTTCCTCCTGTGCAACAAATCTTTTGATTTCTTGATTTCTGCTCCCATGATTGCTGGCCAAGGATCCAATTAAAAGGAAATCATTGACAAATCAAATCTTCTCTCCATCTATCATAATGCGGCTTAATGATCCAAATGTGAGGATTTTTTTTTATGCTTATATGTAATCCTTACAACTTTTGCATTCCATTTACCCATTATTACTAATGCATCTTGATTGCATATTTGATCAATTCCTGACTGCAAATCACCTATTTTCTCTTCTTTGGCTCTGGTTGTTGATCCATCAGATTGAATGATAATGGTATTCACAGGTCTTCTTTGTATGTGTATGGATAGTATCCTGTCACTCACAACATTGCATTTCAAGATGGATCTAGAAACGACCTTTTAAACAATGAAACCAATTCCATTTTCCCTCACTGTTTCAACTCCAGCAAAGTAGATCATATGATTGTTTGATTCAAAATATTCCGTGACAGTCCGTCTCATGTCACAAATACCTAATGTCACTATTTATGCTTTCCATTTTCTTCTTAATTATATCCAATTTTCTTACATTCATGCTTCTCACATTCCAATCATTAGTTTCTGCTCACAACTCTTCCTCCTCCTTTGTGTTTCCAAATTTGAGGGCTCAGCCCCAATTGCCATATATCCATATAAAGGCTTTTATCTTTTTTCAGTAAGTGCTTCAAGTCTTCTGCATTTTCTGCAAGTAAGGTTGTGTCATCTACCACCTGCGGATCTTGTATTATTACATGGTTTTTTTAGGATACTAGGTAAAGAAATGTGATATGTACAATTGCTTTGATGAGAATTTGCTTTCTCTTTAAAATAGTGGTAAGGGAAGTTCTCTTAGGAGAATGTCATTGATGTCAAAGTTTGAAAGAAGAGAAAATCCTGGCGAGGAAGAACTGAGAAAGTCTTCCAGGCAAAGAAAACTAGCTGAGTACACCTAGTTTTCGAGGAACACAAAAACAAATAGGTGTGCAGAACAGTGCCCGATCTCATTGGCTCCAGCAAGCAAAACAAACACGCCCCAAATCCCATATTAAAAAACTTTCCTATTTACACGGAGATACACTAAACTCTCTGCTCCAGCCTTTGCCAACCAGAGTATATAATACAAACAAATTCACTTCTGTGTCCTGTCTCATTATGACCAGCGTGTTCCTGAGGCTGTAAATCAAAATGGAAGGCGGTTGTGCCCATCTTACTTGTGCGAAACTCCTCCGTGGATTTAAACCACCAGCAATACACAGCCTTTGGGTTCACAGAACATTTGCTATGCACTAAACCACTAGAGTTCCATCAAGGAGAGTGTAGACTGATAAGTTAATTTTGGAAGAGAAACTGGAAATATTTATTTAAACTTGAAAAACTTCTCAGACATCAATAAGGCTGCAAATATTATGTCTGTTTATTACCTCGGCATTTAAGAGGCCAGTGGAAAAATTTAAAACTACTCTTTCACATACATAATACCATGACCCACACACTCAGTGCACGTGTATGGCAAGAGTAACTAAAGTATGAGTCTGAAGGATGATTCCATGTTTCCAGGTAGAATTTAGTGAGGAACACAAGGCCTTTTACTAGCCTCACAGCCGTGAAAAGGTTGGAGCACATGCAAGACTAGGATCCAGAAGAAACCAGCCTAAGACCAATTTCTTGCTTTAATTAAAAGTGTGTTTCTTGAACTATGTCCAACCTATGTCTCTCTGACATTTTCAGTTCTGCTTTGGGTTCCAAAATTTCGACATTTATCACACTTTACACCTACCCTCCAAGGAAGAAATACAAGGCTGGTTTGTTTCAGTTAAACGTATCAGCCTCAGCCCGTGCCTGGTTGCAACATTTCCCCCCAGGTGATCCAGGAAGGAGCTTGGACCCCTGGAACGGCATATCATGGAGGCTGGATTATTGCAATCAATTTTTCAGTAACTCCCAATTGGGCGAGATTCAATCCAATAGCAAAAGATGAAAGTGTCTCAGTCTATTAAAATACCAGGTGCCTGAATTTACTTAAATCACATATTCATTTCCATGCCTAATCTCACTGCAAAGCTGTCAAAGCCCTATCCATGTGTCACCAAATCAACTAGTTGAGGGTCAATTATGTTGAATTGCTTTGCTGTTAATTGAATCACAGCCTGGCAGATTTAATTCTCTCTTCAGTGTGAAAAGGCCTTTAGACCAGGCACCTCTATGTTCTCTTCCTGGCACCAACACAAAAAAGTATGTGTTGTCTGATTGTCCTCTTAGACATCAACCTGATAACCCCGGCATATTGCCCAACATCCTAGTTTTAATAATTTAAAAATTATTTCATTCAAAATATTTTTTAATATTTTAAAATAACCATTTGTGATCTGACAACTCTTCCAGGTCTCAAGCACAACTGTTTTAGTGGAGGCGTGAAGGTAAGGTCTTGTTTTGCTCTCTTCTCCACTTCATACTGTAAATGTAATGGTTTATTACTTCTTGAGGCCTCTCTCCAGCCCCTGTGCTTTAAAACGCGTATTCTTCCGGAATGGAATTTTCTACGACCTACCCCAGACTTCTTTCTCTACAAAGTTAAGTCCTGTTCATCTTTAGCACCTTTGCAAGTGCCCGTACTCTAGCTCCAGTTTCCTGCTTTTAATGTTCTCAAAAGCCCTTACATGCCTAGCCTACTGGAATGATTCCAAGGCTTCTTTGAAAAGCACAGTCCATGATATCCATTTGTATCCAGCAGAAGTGTGGCATCTTGAAAGAACAATGAGAGATTCTTTTTAACGGTGATATTTTATTTTTGCAGCTTTTAAAAACACCTGGATGTATTATATGATATTCTTAATACTAAGAATTTCTCCTTCCAAATAAAGAGGTAACCCACAGCTGGAAATAACATGTTCTCCAAATCCCCCTGCCAAAGAGTTAAATATCTTCCCAGCATTTTAAATCACTTGAAGGTAGTTAACCACTCAAAATGGTATGAATTCTGTTTCCACTCACATGGGGAAAAAAATGAACAATTGACAGAGATCATTAGAGTGTCTTCAAAACCAGGGAAAGAAGAAGGTGGCGGGATGGGGGGAACCCACAGAGAATGAAAATACATCAAAGATTTATGAATGAAAACATTTACCAAGTCAAAGTGAAAGGCTTATTAGGAATAATGGAATAGGCTTCCCTTGATCTCACCCCCAAACTGCCTTGAATTTATTCTGTCTAGATTTGTGAAGGTAAAACTTAGTCTTTACAAAATGACAAGATAAAGGTAAACAATCCAATTGAAAAATGGACACAGGATATGAAGAGACATTTCACCAAAGACGACATTCAGATGGTAAACAAACACATGAAGAAATGTTCAAAATCCCTAGCTCTAAGAGGGATGCAAATCAAAACTACTATGAGATGTCATCTTATCCCAGTTGTTGTTGTTAAGTGCCATCGAGTCGCAGGCAGCTCATAGCGACCCTATGAAGGAGCGTCCTCGACACTTGGGTGCCTTTCATCCTCTCTCCAGGTTCATAGGGTTTTCAGAGGCAAACTATTATGGAAGTGGATGCCACTCCTTCTTCAAAGCTTGTTTTAATTGGGGAGCTCCCCCCTACTCTCTGTCACATTGGGTAGCCAACCATTAACGCGTTTGACACATTAGTGTCACAGTGTTCAGCCTCACAGCAACCACAAGTGATCACAGTACACCAGGGCTATATGACCTAGTGGAATGTCTGAACAAACACAATGACAGATAGGCCCAAGGGCCACGGATTAAAAGTCATGGTAGCATCACCTTCTGTCCACTGGGCCAGCTGATCTCTCTCTATGTTGATATTATTATTGTTAAGTGCCATCGAGTCGCAGGCGACTCATAGCGACCCTATGAAGGAGAGTCCTCGACACTTGCTCACCAGTAAGAATAGAAAAACTTAACAGAACAGTAAACAACAAATGCTGGTGAGGTTGTGGAGAAACTGGAACCCTTATTCAAAGTTGGTGGGAGTGTAAAAAGGGTGCAACCACTAGGGACGGCAGTATGGCACTTTCTCAAAAAGTTGCAAATAGAAATACCATTTGACCCAGCAATTGCACTTCTGGGAATACACCCTAAAGAAACTAGAACTGCAATCCAAGCAGATATATGCACACCCTTGCTTATTGTGCCTTTGTTCATAATAGCAAAGAACTGGAGATAACCCAAGTGCCCACAAACAAACAAATGGATAAAGAAGCTGTGGTATCTTCACATAATGGAATACTATGCTGCATTGAATAACAAAGAACTTATGGAATATTATACAAAATTGTGCTGACTGAAATATCTCAGTACAAAGGGACAAATACTGCATAATGCCACTGTTGTAAAGCAGAACTGACATTGGGGTTGGGGGAAACTAAGAAAAGAGGGGATAAATAACATATACTACATTGAAATAGATAAGGGAGAGAACTTTTTAGGAGGAATGTATGATTAAGTATTATTGTTATGACAAGAGTCCAGAATGAAAACTGCATAATGGCGTGGACTAAGATGGGGAGGGATTGCATAACAATGAAAGAATTCTTTCTTACTTTTCAAAGAGAAAAGCGAACTGGGTGGGAGGGCAGAGAGGAAAGTGTACAACAATGAATGAATTGAAATACAAATTCTCTGTAAACGTTCATGAAAATTAATAAACAATTAAAAAAATTAGTCTTTAGAGAACAAACAGAATACAAACACTGAAAGGCAATTTGGATAGGAAAAGTAAATAGTCCTTTTTAAAGAGGCAAAAGTCATGGAAATACTTAAGTCAAGCCTGTAATGGTAGCTGTATCTGTTATCTTCCCTATGTCTATCGCCCATGGGAAGCCATCATCATTTTTTATTTGGAAACCTACAATAACTTCCCAGGCTCTTTCTTTTGTCATCATTTATTCTCCAGTGAAGCTTAAAATCATGTCACCTCCTTGTTAAAACCATCTAATAGTGTTTCATTGTAATCAGGATAAAATATAATCTGCATTATGCAGATGACACAACCCTGCTTGCTGAAAATGAAGAGGACCTGAAGCACCTGCTGCAGAGGGTCAAGGACTGCAGCCTCCAATATGGATTGAGGCTCAATGTCAAGAAGACAAAGATTCTCACCACTGGACCAATTGGCAGCATCAGGATGGATGGTGAAGAGATTGAGACTGTTCATAGCTTTAGTTTGCTTGGCTCCATAGTCAACAGTCTTGGCACCAGCAGCCAGGAAATTAAAAGGCGCATTGCCATGGGAAAGTCTGCTATTAGGGACCTCTCCAAAGTACTGGAGAGCGATGGTGCCTCTCTGGAGACTAAGGTGTGTCTGATACAGGCTATGGTCTTTGCAATCACTTGTTATGCATCAGAGAGTTGGACAATGACCAAGGAGGATAGAAGGAGAATTTGAGCTTTGGTGCTGGAGAAGAGTATTGAGAATACCATGGACTGCTAGGAAAACAAACAGATTTGTCCTGGAAAGGGTTAAACCGGGTGGCTCCTTGGAGGCAAGGATTCTGAGGCTCCGTCTAACATACTTTGGACATGTTGTGAGGAGATACCGGTCCTTGGAGAAGGACATCATGCTTGGGAGGGTGGAGGGACAGCGCAGGAGGGGAAGGCCCTCTATGAGGTGGATTGATTCAGTGACTGGGATAATTGAGATGGGAGTGTCAGAGACAGTACGATTGGCACAGGACAGAGCAGAGTTTAGGGCTGTTGTACATAGGGTCACTATGAGTCGCAAGCAACTCAACGGCACATAACAACAACAACTTCAGTACAACCATCAATGCTATTGATGATCTGAGTCCAACCATTCTTGCACTCACTGTAGTCCGACCTTCTCTCCTCAAAGTTTGAATTTATACTTAGTCTTCTATCATCTGGAGCCTCCTTTCCTCAGTATTCTTCTGAAGGTTATCATCTTCATTGCACATCTCACTTCAAAAAGAACTTCCTCATGATTTTATCTAAAGCAGACTGGCTCTTACTCTCAGTAACTTTTTATTTTTATTTTTTTTTAATACAACAAATGAGTTTTATCTCTTCTCAGCACTTAACTTCTATACATTCTTTTTTAAAGTACTATCTTTCTTTTTTTATTATACTAGTTTATTTACAAAATTTAAATACATTGTTTTCCAGACTAGATTTCTTCTAATTTCCCTCACTCCCCCACCCATCAAATTGAATAACCTCATGATTAATCCACCACCCCCACCCACCACACATCCTCACCCCTCTGCTTCTACACTCCCTTCCCTTGGATCCTCATATTCATTCTATAATAATGGTTTTATACAATATTTTTCCTCGTGGGACTGAGCCAGTTTCACTCAATGGAATGCTTTACAGTCCCTCCCAAGCTAGGTAATAACTTACAAAAGCAGTGTGAATGTACTACAACTTGTCAATCCATTCAATTGTGGTTAGACATCTGGGCTGTTTCCATGTTCTTGTGATGGTGAATAACGCTCCTGTAAACATTGGTGTACAGGTCTCCGTTTGTGCCTCAGTTCTCATTTCCTCAGAGTATATTCCTATTACCCAATTCTCTATTACATTAACATACAATAGAGCAGGGAACTTTGCCACTATTTTTCAGCATTTCAGCTCACTTGTTGTCATTGCCATGGTGTTGGAACCAACTCATAGCTTACCCGCTCGAAGGGTTTTGGAGGTTGTGACTCATACAGAAGGAGACTGCTCTTCTTTCTCCTGTGGAGCTAATGGAGGATTTGAACCTTTGGAAAGTCACTGCCTTTGGGTTTGCAAACAACTCCTCATGGACTATGCCACAAGTGTGCTCCTATTGTTTCAGAGCAGCATCCTGTAAACATTTTTGTTGATAGTTGTTGAGTTGGTTCTGACTGATGGTGACCTTATGAATTTAAAAATAAAATGTTACCTGGTTCTGAACCAATTATACTTATAGGTGTGTTTGTATCATTGTCATGGCTACTGTGTCAATATATCTGCTTGAGGGTTTTCCTCTTCATTTGAAGACCCTTTGCTTTGTCACCTATGGGGCCCTTTTCTGATGATTGACCTTTCTGATGATGTGTCTATTTCTACTCTAAAACTTTAAGGTTACTAATCTAAACAACTGTGGTGTTGATTGCCTTTGAGTTGAGTAAGACCCATAGTGACCCTATGAACAAAAGGCCTGAAGCCTGTCTTTTTTTTTTTATTAATGTTAATGAAACTTTACAGAGACTTTTCTCCCTGTCCACCCCCGCCCCTCCCATTCACTCTTCTCCTTGAAAAGTAAAAGAAAAACTTTTTAATTTTTATGCAATCCCTCCCCCCATGTCCACTGCTCTGTGCAGCCTTCATTCTGGACTCCTGTCATGACAAGAATGCCCATTCATATATCCCTTTTAGACAGTTCTTTCTCTCATCTGTTTCAATGCAGTGTACATCATTCCTCCCCTCCTTCTCTGCCTTCCCTCAACCTCGATGTCAGTCCCATTTTACAACAGTGGCCCAAGCAATATTTGTCTTTTTGTGACGGAGACATTTCACTCAATATAATGTCCTCCAGGGTCAACCATTTTGCATAATATTTCGTGAGTTCCTTGTTTTTCAATGCTACATAGTATTCCATTGTGTAAATATACCACAGCTTCTCTATCCATTTGTTTGCTGATGGACACTTACTTGGGTTATTTCCAGATCTTTGCAATTGCGAACAAAGCTGCAATAAGCATAGGTTTGCATGTATTTGTTTGGGTGGTGGTTATGGTTTATTTAGGGTATATTCCCAGTAGTGGAATTGCTGAGTCAAATGGTCTTTCTATTTGCAACTTTTTGAGAAAGTGCCATACAGTCTTCCATAGTGGTTGCACCATTTTACACTCCCACCAACTGTGAATAAGGGTTCTAGTTTCTCCACAACCTCACCAGCATTTGATGTTTCCTGTTCTGTTAAATTTTGCTATTTTTACTGGGGTGGGGTGATTATCTCATAGTTGTTTTATGAAGCCTTTCTATAACTATCTACATTTATCCAAGCTCATAGAGTTTCCACAGGCAAGTTGTTTAGGCAGTGTATACTACTCCTGCTTCCAAACAATAGCTAAAGCTAATAGATTGGTAGCTGACTTGATGGTACCTAACAACAACAACAACAACTTCTTTCTTGGGTGCAACTTAAATAGTGTTTCACAGGGGTTCTTCGTGATACCCCCAAGGGATCCTTGGTGATTAATAACCTGAGACATCTATAAATCTACAACCTTCAAGACTCACCCCTTGGAGATACTGAGAGAGTGAGTCCAGGATGAAACCCAGAGCACTGGAAAGAGTTGACAAGGGCTTTCAGTTACTTTTTAAAGAACTGAAGAAAAACTGTTCTAGAACAGATATTCTCAAACTTCTCTTTCAGTGATAATTCCAGGGTCCAGGTTGTACCCTTACATTAATTCAATCAGAATATTTGGGGTGACAGTCAGATTATTTGGACCAGTGTCTAAGTTTGAGAATGACTCTTTTACATTATTTCTTTTCTAACTTCAGCTTGCATTTTTCATCACCTGAGAAACTATCTATAAATGCAAATTCTAATTCGGTTGGTCTGTGTTGGAGGGTAAGGTTCTGCAGATAATGCTGATGTTGGAGTTCCTCAAACCCCTGTCCCCCTGTGTTGTTCTAGTGGATTCACAAATAGCCACATATATGGTGTCATTCACCCCAAAAATGGTGTGGAAATCTTCAGAGTTTGGATTGCATCCTGTGGTAGTGCTGCTGGCTGTATAGACACTGCGTGCCCCTGTTCCACTATCTTGTTCTAACTAATTTCAATTTGTGATGAACCAGCTGTGCACCTAGGATATGGGGCTGAGTGATATAATCCATTCTAATGGCTCTGAAATTCTTGTAAATGCTTCAGGGAACCACTTTATGATAGTGGCTGTGCTCATTTGACTATAGTTGGGGTGAAGCTTGAAATAAAAATATCCCACAATAAAAGTGCTTTTTCTGTGCCTCATATAGTTTCTTAATTATCTTTTCCTATTGTTAAGAATAAATGAAAGTACTAAAAACTTTGAAACAAGTAAAATAGTTACCGTCTTCTAATGGATGACAAGCTTTTAAGTATATTCATGCTGTATAAATTCTCACATTCTTGTGTAAACTGTTTTAAACATGTTTGAAATCTGAATCTTTATTCTGGAGACACATATATATATATTGGTTAAATGAAAGGACAGATTTTAAGTCTTGTCCATTATCTGTCACTGTAAGACCTTATTATAGGTAGAAGCTGTGATTATCAAAAAAGATGTTTCCCTTGACTATCTGTGGTCAAAGGCCACATCTTTATATTCAATTAGTTTAGACCTTTGGCAATTCCATCACTGAGCAGTAGATCTGATTATGTTCTTAATGACGGACATAATCAGACCCTTTATTGATAAAGCCACTGCTTTGCGTTTGACCATAATGAGAGTTGAGGAAAGAAATTGATTCTTTCGGTGAAGACTAATCTGTCCCTTTAAAATACAGAGTCTTTTGGGAAGGGCATGATTCCATTTCAATAGAACACTGACATCAGTGGCTTAAACAGTCTTGTTATTGAGGTTTGAATTATGAATACAAAGTTATTCAATGTGAGAGATATCCTCATCACTCAGGTCCCCTGGCAACAAGAACCCTTAGAAAAACAACAAATCAGTACAAAATCTCAAGTCCAAGCATGTTGTTGAATCTGACTTATGTTGACACACGTGCATCAGGAAAGAACTTTGTTTCATAGAATTTTCAGCAGCTGTAATTTTATATCATTAGAATGATTATTCTTTAAAAGACACAGCAATCATTTGTCTATTTGCTGTACTGAACAACTTGGAGTTGCTGTGATGCTGAACACTGTTCCATAGTCATGTCAAATACCATAATGGTTACCCGTTATGTACAGTGGTTGGATGAGCTTCCAGACTGATTCACGCTGGGAAGCAGGAGTGGCATCCACTTCCTAAACTAGATGCCTCTGGAAACTCTACAAACTCTCTTATAAATGTACAGAAATTATGTTAATTATAGAACAGAGTTCAGGTCTTTTGTGTGAAGCTTACTCTGAGTCATATTCAACTCAACAAAGCTTAACCACTGCTAAATGAAACAAGTGCTGTTGTATCTGGAAGAACATTCTTGCACTTTGCACATCACTCTTTGTCAATGTGCTGTATGAGGTAACCTGGGTTGCTTTGGTGCTTAACCTTGTGCCATTGGGGTATCAAATATCAAAATGGTTTCCCATTGTGGACAGTGTTTAGTTGAGCTCCCAGTTGTAAAACAGGTTTGAAAGCAGGAGTGACATCCACTTCCTAAACCACATGCCTCTACAAACTCTGTGAACTTGGAGAAACAACGATAGCTATGGAAAGGCATTGGGTCTTTTGTTCATAGAGTCACTGAGTTGACCTCAACTTGATGGCAATCAACAAGTGCAACTAGGCTTTTATTCTTCTACGATGTTAGGTGAATTTGAATTACCTATCAATCAGTTATCAGCGGAATGAAAACCTTTTGTGTCACTCTGAGACCTCTACGAATTGTCTCTGCCAAGCCAATTCTGATCTGTGGTGACTTTGCATGTTTCATGGAATTTTGCTACATAGTGTTTCAGTGACTAACTTTTCAGAAATAAGGTCAGCAAGTCTTTCTACTGAGGTGCCTCTGAGTGGACTTGAATGACCCATGTTTAGGTACAACTGAGCATGTTAACCATTGCACCACTCAAGGATTCTAATCCATACCAAGATTAACTCAAGTCAAATGTCACAAATTCAGTCGTGTGTGTGGGGGTGGGGAATCATTATTGGTCTCAAGGGGTAGTTTGTTTAAGAGAGGAATATTATAGTGGCAATAAGATCAATATTTTCACTTGCCAACTGCACAGTGTTAACCTTGGCAATTTAGAAGTCAATTCCCCTTTATCTAAAGTTAAACCTCAGACCCTCTTCCATTTTCAAAATCCCATAACTCAATGTTCTGTTCATGTCTCCTTTAATGGCTAGGAGAAAAGAGAAGTTGGAAGATACCTGTCAGTATCTCTGGGTAGGACAAGTGGCTAACATGTTCAACTTTTAATTGAAAGGAAAAGGATACAAATTTAAGTCATCTTAGAAAAACGACCTAGCAAACCACTTATACCAACAAAAGCAAAACCCCTGGTCATTGAAAACCCTGTGGAGACACAGTTTTATTCTGACACATATGGGGTCACCAAGAGTAACTTAAAAGAAATTGGTACTAATACTGGCAGCATGAAGTTAACAAAGCCATTGTTTGATGATGACCTCTGATGGGTAACAAAGGGAGCTCAGTGGCATAGAGGTAGCACCTGTCTGGGACTTTGAATCCACCAATAGCTCACTGAGAGAAAGACAGGAAATCTCCTTCCAAAAACCCACTGGAGGGTCAGCAAAGACTTGATCTGACTCAAAGGCAATGAGTTTTTGTGATGAGTTACAGTCTAATCAGATATCCATAGCAAGTCTGTTCTAACCTTTTTAAGCAGTTTTTAGCTTTTTGCTGCAAAAAATTTCACTATTTGTACCCTGAATTGAACTCTGCCATACTTTTCAGTGGGTACAAATTCACTTAGCGAAATTTGAGGACACATAGTAACAGTCATGTTTATCCAGACCCTCACAAGCTTTTCAACACCTCGGTAACACTGTTGTGAAAACAGCCAAGTATTTGCCAAGTTCAATCAGCTTCCATGATGTAATAAGTGGAAAGATCTGTGAATTGCTCCACTGCTAGACATTAAGGCAAGGAATGATGTCATTCTTTAAAAATAAATAAGCATAACCTAATGTCTTTTTATTAATAGTTGACTAATTGCTGCATCAGAAGAAGGAAAGCTTTGTAGAAGGGAATGAGAAACTGCCCCTGACATCATAGCAACAGCACAAGAGGAACTTTATTCTCTGGGTGTACGTACACATGCATGGGTAAAGTGGCTCCTTAAATAATGAATCTCTAGATAACTCTGCAAAAGACAGGAAAAGGGTGTCAGCAATCTCATTGGCTCACAGTTGGAAAAATTAGAGCCGACAAAGTGACAGCATGATGCCATGTGATGCATGGTACAAGCGCTGCCTAGAAAGGATGGAGGGAGAGCTTGTCCTTGAGTGTCACTCTTCCTGCTTGCACACGACAGTCTATTTTCAGACCATAGAGCTGGGCAGATCTTACCTGTGCTCTTGTTTGGTCCCATGGAGAGCAGCAAATGGGAGATACTGGTAAAGGCCAATGCAGCCGAATGAAAGGGGTTTCAAGGAAACAATCTTAGGGAAGGGAGAAATGACTTTTGTTTAAAGAAGCGAATTATGAATAAAGAAAGTGTAAGTCAAAGTAGAATAGAAGAGTCAGATAATCCAAGTAGTGTTATCCTGCTTAGAAATGGGAATGGAGAGACTTTGTCTTGCACACTTTGGGTATGTTATTAGGAAGACGTGAGAGGCAGTCTCTGGAGAAGAACATCATGCGGGTCAGTATGAAAAAGGAAGAAGCTCATCAATGAAGTGGATAGATAGGGTGACTTCAACAATAGGATCAGGCACAGCAAGACATGTAAGAAAGTGAGGAATGAAGACAGGCTTCTGTTGTACATAAGGCACTTAAAAACAATGTGATTGTCTCGTGAGAAGTCCTGGTGGTTCAGTGGTTAAATTATTTCTCTGATAATCAGCACATCAGTGGCTCAAGAGAAGAAAGATGAGACAGGCTAGAGCACATCATGCTGAGGGAAATATCTCAGTCACACAAAGACAAACACTGCATAGCATCACTGTTACAAAGCAGGTCTGACATGAGGGGTTGGGAGGAAAATAGGATAAGAGTAGACTATTGCACTGGAACATATTATAAGACTATTACATTGGAACATATGAAAGAACTATCTAAAAGGAATATATGATTAGGCACTATATGTAGGACAACAGCCCAGAATAAGAGGTATATCATTGCCAAGGACTGGGGGAGGGAGGCAGGCAAGTAGGTAATTGTGCAACAATGAATGAATATTGAAAAAAAAAGAAGAAAGTAAACTGGAGGAGGGAGAAAGGAAGGAGAGAGAGTAAAAAACGCAACAATAAATAAAAATTTAACTTCTATGTAAATGTTCATTAAAATCACAATTAAATAAAATTTCATTTAAAATAGAGTTATAGTCTTAGGAACCCTATTGGCCATTCTGTTTTGTCATGTAAAGTTGCTATGAGTTGGAATCATTTCAAAGGCAAAGTGTTTATGAAGCTTCCGTATTCATAGCTTGTTGTTGGTTGTTAGTTGTCATCAAGTTGGTTCTGACTCGGTGTAACCCATGTATAACAGAACATCTGGTCCCGTACAATCCCTATGCTTATTGGTATGTTTGAGTCTATTACAAAGTTCTGTTGCAATCTATCTGTAATTACACACAGATATTCAGATTCTATCTGAATATTTCATCGACTGCCCAAGAACAAAAAGATATGTCTTGGAGAGAATGCAGTCAGAGTGGTCCTGAAGCAGAGATGATAAACCTTCACCTCACATACTTCAGACAAGTTGCGAGGAGAGAATATTCCTTGGAAAAGGGCATCATGCTTGGAAAAGTGGAGGGCTAGTGAAAGAAAGGAAGACCCTCAGTGAGATTGACACAGTGACTACAGCAACGGGGGTGAGTGTGTCAGGGATGGTGAGGACGGCACAAATTTGGCACAGCATTCAGATCTGTTGTTCATAAAGTCACTACGGGTTTAATTCGACATGAGAGCACCTAACAACAAATACAACATAGTGGCGGGCATCATTTTTATTCGTTGTTTATAAATTTACTATGTATTGAAGATGACTCAACAACAACTGAAAACTCTCATGCGTATTTTTAAGGTATGCTGTGTTTTTAAGTGCCATCAAGGCAAGTACAACTCAATAGCGACTTTGAACAACAGATCTTAATTCTGTCTTACCCAGAGTCATTCCTATCATCCTTAACACTTTTGAACTCATTGCTGGAGACATTGTATCAATCTATCTCTCTAAAGGTCTTCCTTTGTTGACCTTCCGCCTTTTTTTTTAAAGTATGTTTTTATTTATTTATTTATTGATGTATTTATGTATGTATGTATGTATGTATGTATGTAT
>NW_006400080.1:216600-217120 GCF_000299155.1 Elephantulus edwardii | reverse complement strand
CCCTAAAATATAATACTTTAAAACTATTCTCTCCCTCATAGACTTCAATGCAGTAAACATAATTTATCCAGTTTTTCTCAGTCTTACCCCACCCTGATGTTAGCCTCATTCTACAACAGTGGCATCATATAGCATTTGTACCTTTGTGACTGAGATATTTCACTCAGCGTCATGTCCTCCAGGGACACCCATTTTGAATAATATTGCATGAGTTCCTTGTTTTTCAATGTAGTGCAATATTCCATTGTGTGATATACCACAGCTTCTCTACCCATTCATTTGTTGATGGGCACTTAGGTTGTTTCCAACTCCTTGCTATTGTGAACAAATCTGCTACAAACATGGGTATGCATATATCTACTTGGATGTCGTTTATGGTCCCTTTAGGGTATATTCCCAGTAGTGGAATTGCTGAGTCAAGTGGTGACTCTATTTGCAACTTTTTGGGAACGCGCCACACCACTTTCCACAGTGATTGCACCATTTTATACTCCCACCAACAGTGAATAAGGGTTCCAGT
>NW_006400080.1:200908-213380 GCF_000299155.1 Elephantulus edwardii | reverse complement strand
GTTTGTGTCAGTTTAGGTAGATTGTGCGTTTCTAAGTATTTGTCCATTTCCTCTACGTTTTCATATTTGTTTGAGTATAGTTTTTCATAATATTCAAATGTTAACTTTTTAATTTTAGTTGGGTCTGTTGTGATGTTGCCTGATTCATCTCTTATTCGGATTATTTGTGTCTTCTCCTTCTTTCTTTTGTGAGTTTTGCTAATGGTTTGTTGATTTTATTGATCTTTTCAAAGAACCAACTCCTAGTTTTGTTGATAGCATCAATTGTTTTTCAATTTTCTATTTTATTTGTCTTTGCTCTAATTTTTATAATTTAAGTTTTTTTAGAGGGTACCGGGCTTTCTTGCTGTTCTTTTTCAATTTGTTGGAGATGTTGGGTTAGAGAGTCAATGGTCAATTTTTCCTGCCTTTTGATGTGTTTGCTTATTGCTATAAATTAAGCTCTGATTACTGCTTTGGCTGTTTCTGAGAGGTTTTGGTAAATAGTGTCTTCATTGTCATTTGTTTCAAGAAACTTTTTCATTTCATTTTTTATTTCTTCTTGCACCCAGTCGTGTTCAAACAAGTTGTTGTTCAGCTACCAAATGTATGATTTTTTCTCCTTTATTCTCTTGTTATTAATTTCTAATTTTGTGGCATTGATCTGAGAAGATACTTTGCATAATTTCTATGTTCTTGAATTTGTTGATGCTTGCCTGTGACCTAAAATGTGGTCTATTCTGGAGAATGTTCCATGCACTTTAGAAAAGAAGGTATATTGTGCTTTGGGGGGGGGGTGCATTAGCCTATAAATATCTATGAGATCAAGTTAGTTAATTGTGTGGTTTAATTCTTGAGTATCTTTGTTGAGATTCTTTTTGACAGTTCTATCTTTTCTTGAAAGGGGTGTATTGATGTACTATAGTAGTGTTATCTATCTCCTTTTTCAACTTTGTTAATGTGTATTTTATATATTTTGCAAGTCTTTCAGTTAGTGCATAGATATTCAATACTCTTATATCTTCTTGTTCTATTGACCCTTTGAGTATTATGTAGTGACCTTCTTTGTCCTTTGTGATGGTTTTTGCATTGAAATTTATTTTATCAGAGATTGGTATCGCTACTCCTGCTTTTTGTTGGTTGCCATTTGCTTGGTATATTTTGTCCCATCCTTTAATTTTTAGTCTTTCTTTATCTTCATTTTTCAGATGTGTCTCTTGTATGCAACATATTGATGGATTTTGGTTTTTTATCCAATCTGCTACTATTTTTCTCTTCAGTAGAGCATTTAAACCATTCACGTTCAGTGTATTTATTGAGAGGTAGGGTTTTATTGCTGTCGTTTTGTTCAATTCTTTTTGGTGTTGTTGCTAGTTACTTTGGTCCATCCTGTTTTCTGTGACATCTCTGTATGGTCTCTCAGTGTTTCCTGTAAGGCTGGTCTTGTTCTTACAAACTCCTTTAGGTTCTATATTTCTAGGAATATTTTGATCTCTCCTTTGTACTTGATGGACAGTTTTGCTGGGTACAGTATTCTTGGTTGAAAGTTGTGTTCTTTGAGTGTTCGATATATGCCATTCCATTGTCTTCTTGCTCGCATGGTTTCTGCTGAGAAATCAGCACTTAATCTTATCTGTTCTCCCTTATAGGTTATTCTTTGTTTCTCTCTCATTGCTTTTAGTATTCTCTCCTTATCTTTGGTTCTAGCAAATTTGACAATGATATACCTTGGTGTTTTTCTTTTAGGGTCTTTTCTATATGGCGTTTGCTCAGCTTCTTGAATAAATATTCTGTCATTCTTCATTATGCCTGCAAAGCGTTCCTCTAGTAATTCTTCCACAACTTTTTCAGTGCCTTTATTTGCTTCTTCCCATTCTGGGATTCCAATGATGCAAATGTTATTTCTTTTAACAGTATCCCACATTTTTAAGTTTTCTTCTGTTTCCTTCTTTTTTGCTTCTGCTTTTTTCTCGGTCAGATCTGTGGTGACAATTCTATCTTCTATTTCACTAATTCTGTTTTCCATCTCTTCACCTCTATTCGTATGTCCCTCCATCATGTTGACAGCATCAGAAACCGTAGATTTCATATTCTGGATTATGATTTCTTGTTTTTCCAGTGCCTCTAGTGCCTCATTTGTTTTCTCTGTGTTGTTTTGGATTGTTTTTTTAAGCTCATCTTGGAGAGGATTAAACCAAGCTACTCTTTGGAGGCAAGGATTCTGGGGCTTCGTCTGACATACTTTGGACATGTTGCCAGGAGGGACAGGCCCTTGGAGAGGGACATCATGCTTGGGAGGGTGGAGGGACGGCGCAGAAAAGGAAGACCCTCTATGAGATGGATTGATTTGGTGACTGGGGTAATCGGGATGGGTGTGTCAGAGACAGTGCGGTTGGAGCAGGATAGAGCAGGGGGCTGCTATGAGTCGCAAACAACTCGACGGCACATAAGAACAACAACAATAACCACCTGATTTTTTACTGCAGTGTCCTGTAATTCTTCAAGTTTGTTTTTCATCTATTGAAAACATTCAATCATCTTTTTTTTAAATTCTGCATCAGAAAGTTCCATAAGACTTTCTGGCTTCATGAAATCCATTGCTACTGTGTCATTTGGGGGGCAGATATCTTGTTTTGGGCTTACATGGTGAGTGAGGTACCCTGCTTCTTTTGAGACATTGATGTGGAAGAGTTTTTCAAAACTAAGGTAATAGTTGGTTCTTGGTTTGATGTCACTATTTCTCTATTGAGATGTCCAGTACCTCACTGTTGCTTGAGTTGGTGGGACCAATGTGGTAAGGCCAAACAGCAGTTTGTGGTCTAAAGACTAAATCTTCAATGTTGGACAATTTTTTCAGGCGAGGTTGATAAATGCTATAATTTGGTCTATGCGTTTCTGTTCTTTTGTGTGGTGGGTTTTTTTTTTAAGTCCTGGCCTGAGGGCCCTCTCTCCACTGCATCTGCTCACAGCTCCTCTCCCTAGCTCCACAGTTCAAAGCTGGGGGGCAGTGCAGACTTCTTGACCTTCCACCTTTTAAAATATGATGTCACTTTCCAAGGAATAACCTTTCCTAACAGCAGGTACAGAATATGTGAGACAACACATTGCCATTATTGCCTCCAAAGAACACTTTGGTTTCACTTTATCCAAGACATACCTGTTTGTTCTTGTCGCAGTTTATGGAAATTCAGCACTCTTCTCCAACACCACAATTGAAATGAATTGAATCATCTTCTGTCATCCTTATTTACTGTCCAACTCTTAGATGCATGACAGGTGATTGGAAAGACTGTGGCTTGAACCAGCTACACCTTAGTCGTTAAGCTAACATTATTGCTCTTCAGGACTTTGGAAAGATCCCTTACGTCAGACTATTCCAATGATAACCCCAGTAAATAATGAAATATTTAGCCAAAACACCTGTGGCATTACTATCTGGACAGGGACTGTCATGCATAACAGAAACACATAACATTTATTTAAATTTATGTGTAAATTTTATCAATGTACATTCTTGGGACTTAACACTAAATATAGTGTATTAATGTTAGCTCAGACAGCAAGTTTTCTGGAGAAGTTATTATCAAATAAGCATTGAATTATTGAATTGTAAATGCAGGTGAATAGACATTATTATGAGGTTTCATCAAGTACTTACTCAATAATAAAATATAATTAAAATAATAGCCACAAACCACCGAGAAATATTTGAGAAACCACATGGTATATGTGTTAGAAAGGAGTTATAGCTGCAGGCTCATGATTTTATTTTATGTATTAGTAATTTTAACTCATGTGAAAAATTTTAAACATATGAAAAGTAGGTACAATAGAATAATGACCCTGAAAACTTGATGCAGCTGTAATTTGTAGCAAAGGCATGGATATAAACCAAGTGCATACACTGTGGTCAGGAAAGAGTGCAGGCAACAAAGGTCAGAGAATCAGGAGGTGAGAGTGAGATGCAGAGACATAATGGCAGCCTTGGGAGTCTGGTGTGACTGGTGCTTTTCAGGGGCACATCCAGAAGAGAGCTAGGCTCTGCCCACAACCTTTTCCAAGCCTCCTGTGTGGTGCAAGACAGACACTGCTCACCGCATGTTGTGGTGCTGATAGATGCCCTTGAGTTTTCGCTTATCTCATGGCAGTCGCACATGACCGAACAACTGTGATCCGACTGATTTTTCAGAACAAAACAAATCATCAAGTCTTCCTTCCTAGAGTCTCTTGGTTTTGGTCTTGGTCTGGAGGCTCCTCTGAAGCCTATTCACATCTTAGCAACATGAAAGACTTCCCTCAGGATGGCTAGTGTGGCGTACAACTTGCACTGTCTGTGGATTAAACTGGGTCTTACAGGAAGGGAGAATTCTGACACTCATTCTAAATGCTTTGCTCACTTTCTACCTCATTCTTGACACAACTGGTTTTAAAAGGAAATGATAGAATTCCTGTTTTATAAATGGGCCAACAGAGAGAGCCCCAGGGTGCTACGGAGTGATACAGCAGGAGTTTGAACCCAGACAGTTACCTCCCAGAACCTGCATGTTTATCCATTATACTGCCTCTTCCCTTTAGAGAGAGAGTCCTAGTCAATCTTATTTTATAGACATCAAAGGGAGATTGGGGTGAGAAACTGAGAGACAATCACAAAAAAGACAAGGCGGAGCTTTCTGGTAGATAATAAATTTTTTACTGGGTAACTTGGACAATCTAAAATTTTTTTAAAAATAGGGATGCCATATCCAAGAGAAATAAAATTATGATCTCAGAGGAGTGAGGTCTAGGAATTCTTCAAAGTTTAGGTAGTTCTAATGTACAGTTGCAGTATGATGGGGGAAAAGGCTTTAGGGCTTAGACCTCCTTTTAAACCCTAATTCTGTCACTTGGTAGGTCTTGATCTGTTCTCCAGTGGTAAATCTCTTTTCTTAGGTCATAACATATTAAAAACACTTTTATAAGTGCTTCAGCAATTTGAAAATAGTAAAAAAACACAAACCAAACCTTATTTATCCTTTTTACTCTTAATTGCTGATTTGTTCAAAATTAAAAGAATATATTTTCTTTTTCTTAGCTTTCTAATAATCTTAGTATCTCATATCCAACATTTTTTTTATTTCCATAGATATTGCTACTATATTAAAGAAACAGACTAAAGTAATGAAGTTTTGTCGTATAGAAAATTCAGCTAGACTGATGAGTAGGATATCATTGCATTCTAAGTGTCTTGCTTTTAGGCTCATTGTTGCTATGTGCCATCCAGTATGCTGGAATGCATAGCAATCCTTAGCACTGTACTCAAAGCACTGCACAGCAGGATAAAACGGTGCCTGATTCTGCAGGTGCCTCATCATCTCTGATGTGCTTAAACTCACCTGTGTCTATCCATTTTGTCAAAGTCCTTCCTCATTTTTATTTACTTCGTTACTTTTCCAAGCATCCTGCCCATTCCCAGGGACTGTTCCCTCCTAATAATATATGCAAGTTCTGAGTCAAGTTCTCACTGGTTTTGCTTCTAAGGAACTCTACAGTTGCTCTTCTTCCAAACAGTTCATGAGTTTTGCTGTCCATAGTATAATCAATATTCCTTGCCTTCACCCAATTCAGAGGCATCAATTCTTATACCTCCACTTTGGCCACTCAGTGTAACAAATGTTTCTGCTACAGTTTACCCATGCTCATTGGCTTTTGTTGAAGAATCTAGGGGAGCATAGTAAAGCTCAAGGTAATTAGTTCTCTGCTTCTGACTATTTGAAAGATTTCTGGTGATTGCAAAATGCTTGTAAATTATTTATTCTCTGTGCCCACAGAGGACTCAGTGATTAGATCTACTTCAGTGTTGAACATAATCTATGAATGAAAAGACTCTAGCATGTTGCAGACGTATTTTAATAATTATTAATAATGAGACAGACAACGAGGAATGAGCTAAAACAGACAGCATAAAAGACAGGGGGCCAGCAGTTCCAAGGACTGAAGGCTCCAGATTCCAGCTTCCCTTTATCTTTATTGAAAATTATCAGGAAGTAAATCATAAAGAAAATTCAATGCAAATGAAGCCAAGCACATAGTATCGAAAACCTTCTTACCTTCTTCTTGACTCAGGAGGGAGGGGCCAGCAAATACAATGCAAGAATCTGGGAAACCCTTAAGGATTGACTTAGTGCCTCAGTGTGAATTCCAGCTTGAACATCCCCTACATCCTGGAATAGCATTCAGTTTATTACAAATATTTAGAATTGTCTTCCCATACTAGCATAGGTTACTCAATGTTTACACGCAGCATTCTCCAAAAGTAAAAGCGACCTGGGTCTGGTTGACCCTCCACCTCCCTAACCTAATTTACTTTCTCTAATATCTTAATAGAATTTATCATTTTTCCCATTATATTATATAATATTTGTTACACATTTTTGTTGGTTTGCATACATATAACTTACCTTGTGTTTTATGCATATACATTGTGCTTTATAGATAATGTATGTATGTGCTCCGGTGGCCTAGTGGCAAGAAGCTGCACTACAAACCCAAAGGCTCACAGTTTGAATCTACCAGCTGCTCTGCAGGAGAAGGATAAGCAATCTCCTCCCGCGTGATTAATTACTTCTGAAAACCCACCAGAGAGTCATCTATGGGTCAACTCTGACTCTATGTGCACGACAACAACAACAGCAGTAATCTTTCATGCACATTGTGTTTTATACAATCATACACATACATTGTGCTTTTTAAATTTTTCATCGTGATTTTAGTGACATTTTACCTAAACATTTAGTTTCCTAATTCAAACATGCTCCTCCACAGGAGGAAGATGCACAGTCTCCTCCCATGCAATTTACAGCCTCTGAAAATCTGCTGGAAGGTTAGCTATGGGTTGCTTCTGATGGGACAGCACTGAGATGATGTTTAGTTGACAGACTAAATAATCAAACTGAGAGGATAATTTACCCTGAGACAAACCCAGAAGATAGCAAGGGGTAGAATAGAGGGCTTGATGCAAATGAAAACCTCAGGATGGAATAAAAAAGAGAATGGTTATAATGTGGAGATTGTAATTAATGTCATAGACGAAATATGTAGGAATAATTGAATGAACCAGTTTACTCTATAAACTTTAACTCATTAAAACTATTTCTGTATTTTATACACACACACACACACACACACACACACATTTAAGACAGGTTTGGAGGCAGGAGTGGTTTACTTCCTAAACCACATGCCTCTAGAAACTCTATGAACTTGGAGAAATTCTGAGTGTTATAGAAAGGCTTCAGACGTTTTGTTCATAAGGTCGCTATGAGCTGTGCTCGACTGGATGGCAATCAACTATAAGAACAACAATTCAAATGTGTAAACTCAACCTGCGTTGAACTAAGGCTAAAACTCCTAGTTTTTCTAGGTCTTTAAAGCTCATTGGTTTCTTGAGGGAGAACATTTCCTTGCCAAATCACTGTTCTTTAACAAAACAAAACAAATGGAGTGGAAGCCTCACTGCCTGCAGCCATCAGTACACCCCTAGCTGTGATGTTCACTGGTCTGCTGCATGTTCCTTCCTTCCGTCTCTGTTGGGTTAATATAGATTTTCTTTGACTCCTAGAAGAGGAACTTCCTTGGTGTTAAAGTGACCACTCTGGAGAGTTTGTATATTCTTCCATTTTCTAAATAATCTTTGATCTCTGAACATCTGCATTCATCGTGTTCTGAGCTGGAAGCAGCTTCATCATTCACCAGAACACCTTGAAAGAGCAAACCAGAAACTTTAGGAAGGTTAAATGACGTGCTGAAAATCAGCAAAAAATCTTTCCGATAGCTGCGGGAAGTGCAACTCCCTACACAGTATGCCACTGTTGTTGTTGATTGCCATTGAGTCAAGCACAGCTCACAGCAACCCTATGAACAAAAGACCTGTACCCTCTTCTACAAATATCATCATTTTTCTAATATCATAGAATTTCCAGAGGCTTGCTGTTTAGGAAGTGGATGCCACTCCTGCTTCCAAACCTGTCTTACGCTGGGAGCTCCACCAAACACTGCCCACTATGGGTAACCATGATCGCATTTGACACACCAGTGGTACAGGGTTCGGCATCACAGCAACCCCAGGTTACCTCTGTATAGCAGATTGGCATACCTGTGCTGTCCCCACTTAAAAGAATGTTCCTCCAAAATGTAATAACACTAAGTATGAAGGCCACAGGCCAAAGAATACAACTGACTCTTAAGTACAAAGGCCCTCCACTAGGTCCTGTTGACTCTAAACAAGGGGCTTAAATAAAAACAATCAACCAAACATTATACAACTTATAATTTTGTTGTTGTTGTTATGTGCCCTGCCTTCGAATTGCCTGTCATCTATAGCTACGCTATATGTATAGTAGCTCTGAGTCTTGCTCTGTCCTGGGCCAGTCTCATTGATTCTGACACATCAACCCCCATTACCCCGGTTACTACATCATTCTATGTCATCCAGGTCTTCCTCTCCTGCACTGTCCCTTCACCCTTCTGAGCACGATGTCTTTCTCTAAGTCCCTCCTGGCCATGTGCCCAAAGTATGTGAGATAGAGTTTCAAAATCCTAGCCTCCAAGGAGAAACTTGGTTTCACCCTCTCCAAGACAGACCTATTTGTTTTCTTGGCAGTCCTAGAGGTCCCTAAAAATAAGGAAGTAGATATAAGACCCCTGACTACTCCAATTGTTTCATCTTATTTCATCTTTACCCTCACCTACTTACCTCTTATCTACTTACCTCTCTGTACATGAATCAATTGCCTTCAAGTCAATTCCAAGTTAAGATGACCCAAGAATAGACCTATGCTCCCTACGGTTTTCAGTGTTTTTCTTTTGTTTATTACGTTTGGGGGAACTTAAATTTTTCTCCTTTTTGAAATCCTTAATGTGGATCATCAGACCTTCTTGAAGGCACCTTTGGGTGGACTCACACAGTGGTTAACAGTACAAATGCCATTTTCTTTTTCTTACAGGTATACTATGTTTTCTAATAACTATTTCAATGTTAATAAATTACTATAAATGTGTCTTTTTAACTAGGATAGCAAAGCTTGGCACTTGTAAAACGGGTTCAAGTTATCCTGGGAGAACATTTTAATGACTTTTATAAAGATTTCTGGATATCTGAGTGAATAAAAAGGGGATAGAGCCCTAGTGTCCAAACTGGTAATATAATAACCAGCACTAGGCAAGACATTTTAAAAAGTAATTACCAGCTACCTCCTGTTTACTGCTCCTCACTTTCTGTTTCTCTTTCCTATATATTGGATATTTGTGGGATAGATGTTGAGAAACCCTGAAAGACAGCTTATGCTGCTGTTTTCCTCCATGAGATAGCCTCCTCATAAAAAGTCTTTCCCCTTTTTCTGAAATAAGATTTTTTCTTTTAATCAACGGTTTTATTTAGGAGTTTGAAGCCAAGTTTCACAATAGGCAGTCAACTTTCAAAAATGTATTATTATATAAATGTTAGAATTTTTATTTATATATTTCCTAATATCTCATAATATTTTGATACATTAAAGTAATAAAGAAGAAGGCATAATGTTCCTAGAGTTAAAATCTAGTTAAATTACTTCAAAATAAGAGAATATTACTAATAAAAGTGGATATAAGAAGAATGTGATAGTTTTTGGGTTTTTTTTCAGAATCAGATCAAAACTATCCCCAGGGAAAAAGACAAAGTTTAGTTTGAACTGGACTTTAAATATTATGACTCAGACAAGCAGAATTTAAGAGGAAAAATATAGTTTTGGGAATATGTCTAGAAAACTGTCTAGCAGACATACAAAGTTGTTTTTAAGATGACAATTAGACTGTTTTTCCCCCCAGTGGAAGTTTTTGCTTTTATAACAAAATACCCAATAATGTTAGATAATTAGGTTGGGTCTGATTGAAGTTCAAGCAGAGGGTTTCAAACTAGCTATGAATACTTTGAGAAGTCCTTGAAGAGCTTTGAATTTTTATAAAATCCATTTGGTTTCATAAATAGTGGCAAAATAGGAATGCAGCATTTAATCATTATTATTCAAAACAAATTGAAGTGGAATGAAGATCTATCCATCTCCACACCACCATCGGAAAATATAATTAAGGAAAACAGTTTCATTTAAGTGATAGCTACTAACACACATCAGATACTAAGGGTTTTTCTGCAGAAATTCTAAAATAATCTGTCAACAGACATCAAATTAAATATGAAAAAAAGGACATGACTAGAGTATGTCTCCAGTAAAAGATATTTGAAGTTGTTTATTGAACTGGAATTCAATCTCCATAATTCTGTGGCTCTCTCTTTTCATCCGTAATAATTCATCTCTATAATTAAAGCCTAATGAACCAAACAATTTCTCTCTTAATAATCAACCTTGTCTGTGTGAGTAGCCAACATTAAAATAGAATCTTTCCAGTAAATGGATTCAGTGCTCTTAATAAAAATATCTTCACCTTTTTTCTTGAAATTTTACATTTTTCCCATTAATTAGATTTATTTCCTTATGAATACTAGGATGTCATAAAAAGTACAAATAGGTATTCCAGACAACCCCCAGTACTAGAACAAAGGCTATATTATTACTGAATTAATTAATTGATGTAACTTGTCATCTATAATCTATTGAAGGTCTTCAATCCATGGCATACTTTGTCATTTCAAACTGTTCTGTTTCTTGGGAGGAGGATGGTGAAGAAAGAAGATGTGATTTCTATCCTTGAATCTTCATTTAAAATTTAAATTTTTCTTTAAATGTAAAGCTTTAATTCATTATTACCTAATGCCTTTGACCATGATTAACTGACACCTATCTGGATCAAAAGGAAGATTTATAACCAATTGTTCTTCAGAAACTGGAATAAACATTGAAAATGGAAGCATTTTACAGAAAATAAAAGAAGGAAAGATTTCTTCCTTGCTTGGAAAATGAGAAGATGGGACAAAACTGGCTTTACTTTCTCCTATGGAAATTATGCTGAAGCTCTGGTGGCCCAGTGGTAAGGAATTGCATACCCATCTCAAAGGTATGTGGTTCGAATCTACCAGTTGCTTCAAGAATGATGGGCAATCTCTTTTCATGTTTTTTACTGCCTCCAAAAGCCTTATAGAGAGTCAGTTCTGATTTGGTTCCAACTTGATGGTACATAACAACATGGCAATGGTGAGCAAGAATGGTTGCCCTCTTATATGGGGAAATTGGTTTACCTATTCTTTTCTGTTTCTTATGTTTTCTAATCCTGAGAGGAGGTCATTTGCCACTGCCCTCAACTCTGAACTCCCTACCCCACCAACATTCTTGAGATAAGTAATAAGGAGCTATTACTTCTAGTAGAGAATTAAGGAGCTCTGCTGGCCTACTGGTAAGGAATTGTGCTGCCAACCCAAGGGCAGGTGTTTTGAGTCCACCAGCTGCTCTTTGGGAGAAAGATGGACAATCAATCTTATGTGAGATGTACAGTCTCTGAAAGCCCACTGGAGGGCCAGTTATAAGTGAGTTTTTATAGCATACAGCAACAACAACTGTGGTTATTGTTGTTAAGTGCTGTCTAATTGTAGACAACTCACAGTGACCCTATGAATGAAAGACCTGGACACTTGTAATTAGTTAAATATTTTCCTACACTTGTCTCAATTAAAAGTGTTAAAATTAAAGACAATTAAGTTGATTTTTCCTGTGTCTTGCCTGCCTCTTGTTATCCTTAGTTAGATAAGCTTTCCCAGAATTCTGTCTCTTTGAGATAGTGAAAATATAGTTTAAGCAGCAGTTTGTTGTATGTTGTGCCATCTAATCAACTATTACTCATAGTGACCCTCAGAACAACAGATATGAAACTTATTCTGTCATATGCCATCTTCACAATCTCTGATATGCCCAAGTCCATTGTACTGTCACTATGTAAATTGATTTTGTTGAGGAACTTCCTCTCTTTCTCGGACCCTCCATCTTCCCAACATGATGCCTTTTTCCAAAGACTTATTCTTGACTACAAGCCCAAGTATGTGAGGCTAAGTTTCACTTTGTCTCCAAGGAACACCCTGATTTCATTTTCTCTAAAACAGACATGTTTTTTCCATTTAACAATCAATGGACTACTTTTCTCCAAAACAAATCAAAGACATTGATTTTTCTGTCATTTTTATTCACTGTCAAATTTTCAGGAGCAACGGGAAATTCTATGGATTGGATCAGGTATATCTTTGCTTTAATTTGACATCTTCGCTCTTCAGCACTTTGGAGAGGTCCTTGAGAGACAGAAAATTAGCAGATTTTCCTAATGCAACATGTCTTTTGATTTCTTTACAGTTTCTCCCACGAATGTTAATTCACTACTTTTTAGTCTCATGGATAAATTTGCATGAATTAAAAAGAAAATATGAAGAAATGTTCAAAGTCCCTAGCTCTAAGAGAGATGCAAATCAAAACAACTATGAGATATCATCTCACCCCAGTAAGAATAGCAAAATATAACAGAACAGCAAGCAACAAATGCT
>NW_006400080.1:180138-200149 GCF_000299155.1 Elephantulus edwardii | reverse complement strand
GATTGAAGGATCTCAGAAAGCCTTACTAGACAAGTTTCTTAGCATTTTGTATATCTTTCTGGGGCCTAAGTCAGAGCTTGATTATAAGAATACGTAAGATCCCACTTCTCTTGCTTAGTGGGCTTAACTAACGTCATGTCCAATCTCTGCAAGTATTATGAAAGGCAAGTATTGGGCATGAATTTCAAATACAGTACAATCAATCCCACCCTGAATTCAGGTCCTGTCCATTGCAACCTTCCATGAAGAGGGAGGATCTATTTCCTCATTACTTGAGTTCAAGGGAGTCTTCTCATTCCCTTTAGCTAAAGGAATGTAGGGAAAGTGAGGTTGTGTTGCTGAGCCTAGACCTCGTTTTATGGCTTTTGCTCACTTAGGACTCGGCAGCACTGTATGTTCAGGCCTGGATCATGGGAGAAACATGGGCCAATCAATTTATTGGACCTGTTGCTTCAGAACAGACAACAACCTCAAGCAAATGAGTGAAGTCATGTTCTCATGCCCATATATGACCGGCAGGAATGAGCTTAGCTGAGAACAGTTGAACCACATATCGATCAGTAGATCCCCCATTCTGTCTAACAGCTGTTGTTATTCATTGTAATTTAAATACCCCTGACTCATGTTCTGAACCATCTTTATGATCCTTGGTATGTTTGAGTCCATTGTTGTGTCTCTTGTGCCAGTTTTATCTTGGTGAGGCTTTCCCTCATTTTCATCATCTCCTCCTGATTCTCACCACTGGGCCAATTAGCAGCTTCATGATAGATGGTGAAGAGTTTGAGATTGTTAACAGCTTTAGTTTACTTAGCTCTACAATCAACACTCTTGGTACCAGCATTCAGGAAATCGAAAGAAAAATTACACTGGGAAATTCTGCTGTCAGGAACCTATCCAAAGTACTGAAGAGCAATGATACCAATCTGGAGACTAAGGTGCACCTGAGCCAGGCTATAGTCTTCACAATTGCATGTTATGTATCAGAAAGGTGGATAATGATTACGGATGATAGGAGAATTGATGCCTTTGAGCTGTGGTACTGGAGAAGAGTATTGAACATACCTTGTACTGCTAAGAAAGGAAACAGGTTCCTCATGCAGAGGGTGAAACCAGGTTGTTCTTTGGAGGCAAAGATTCTCAAACTCTGTCTGACATACTTTGGGCATGTTGCAAGGAGGGACCAGTCCTTGGAGAGGGACATTATGCTTGTGAGGGTGGAGGGACAGCACAGAAGGGAAAAACCCTCAAGGAGATCGATTGACTTGGTGACTGGGATAACGGGAGTAGGTATGTCAGAGACAATAAGGTTGACACAGGATAGAAGAAGGTTCAGAGCTGTTATACACAGGGTTGTTATGAGTCACAGGTGACTTGAAAGTACAAAACAACAACAACTACCTTCTGATTTCATCTTCTTCTGAGCTCTGGTGGTCTAGTGGCAAGAAGTTGCACTGCAATCCCAAAGGTATGCAGTTAGAATCCCACCAGCTGCTCCATGGAAGAAGGATGGGTAATCTCCTCCTATGCGATTATCTACCTCTGAAAACCTGCCAGAGGTTTAGTTATGGGTCGGTTCTGATGCGACGGTCCACAACACAACAACCACTTTCTGATTTACTAATCATTATCTCATTTTCTAGCCATTGGTCTTTCCTTATCATACATGTCCCCTCTGACAACATGATCATTGATTTTGTTCTACTTGGATCAACAATCAGCTTCAATGGAAGCAATAGTCAGGAAATAAATGAGATGCAAAAACCTCTTAAAAGTTTGTTATTATTGTTGTTGTTAGGTGCCATCAAGTTGCTTACAACTGATAGTGACCCTATATACAAGAGCCCTGAAACCTGCTGTAGCCTATGCCAACTTTACTGTCTGTGACACAACAAAAAATGTCTATTTTATCACTTATATGTGCCTGATTCAAACTATGGCTCTGAATGACCTTATATGCATTTAGAAGTTGGATAATAAAAGAGGAAGACAAAAGAACTGATGCATTGGGAACATGATGCTGGTAAATGTTGATTGCACCCTGACCTGCCAGAACCATTAAATTGACCTGAGAAGAAATTCTACCAGCATCTTCCTGGTTGTTGTTACTTTTATGCTGTCAAGTCAAGTCTGACTCAAAGTGACTCCATGAACAACAAATATGAGCCCCGTCCTTTCCTGTCCACCCTCATCATCTCTGACATACTCGGGCTCATTGTTGCTGTCACTGTGTCAATCCATCTCATCCAGGTTAGGTGCTGTCAAATCAGCTGCGACTCACAATGACCCTAGAAAGAACAGATCTGAACCATGCCCTATTGCCCTATCCTTGATATCCTCATACTCTTGGATATGCTCAAGGCTATTGATATAATCACCAATGTCAACCTATGTATCAATCTGTCAATCTATCTTATTGAGAGCCTTCTCTCTTGTTCCCAGTGTGATTTTCCTGCTCCACGGACTGACACATCCTGACCTCATGCTAATAGTATGTAAGCATATCAAGACTTTGACTCCTTTTGTACAGGTCATCAGGAGAGATTACTCTGACAAATTATAACAAAAGTTAACTGGTTTTTTGCCATTTATTATTATTATTATTAATAATTTTAATGAAAATTTAGAGGGATTTTGGATTTCCATTCATTCATTGTTACACTTTTCTCCCTGCCCACCCCACCCCTCCAGTTCACTCTTCTCTTTGAAAAGTGAAAGAAAAATTCTTTCATTGTTATACAATCCCTCCCCCCAAGTCCACTCCACTATGCAGCCTTCATTCTGGACTCATGTCATGACAATAATACCTAATCATATACATCTTTTAAACAGTTCTCTCCCTCATCTGTTTCAATGCAGTATACATTAGTTATCCCAACTTTCTCAGGCTCCCCAGCCTCCCAATTTCTATGTCCATTCCCATTTTACAACAGTGGCACTATGTAGTATTTGTCGTTTTGTGACTGAGATATTTCACTCAGCATAATGTCCTCCAGGGTCATCCATTTTGAATAATATTTCATGAGTTCCTTATTTTTCAATGCAATGTAGTATTCCACTGTGTGAATAGCTAACTATTTTAAGGCATTAGATTCGGAGGCTGTTGTTTTGTTTTAAGCAGTAAGAGAACATTATAGATTTCTGTTGGCATAGTGTGCTACATGTTGCTCTGCTAGCCGAAATGCCAGCAGTTCAAATATCCCAGTTTTTCTAAGGTGGAAAGATGAACAACTTCCTCCCATAAAGATCTACAGTCTTGGACAATAAACAGAGAGTTTCTATGAATTGGAATGGATGTCAGTGGACAACAGAAAACTAATACAGCAAGGGTGTAACAATTCCTCTTACTGCTTTTCATCATAAAATAGAACTTCATAACACTTTTTTCCTCCCTAAAGAATCTTCTCTATTTGTCTTGAACCCCTGCTCTTCCTAGCTTGCCTACTTATAACCTCTTTCTACTTTGTGTTAAAAAAAAGTTTAAAACCTCAAAAAACAAATGTTTGTGTTATTAGGGGCTGTGAAGTCAAATTTGTCATAATGACCCCATGTGATGGAAAGGATCACAGGATCATTTTTGCTATAATCCCTTTGTTGTTAATGGGAATTTTTGGTGTTTTATTTTTATATTGGTTTGCTTACGAAGTTTGTATACATTGTGTTTCACATTGTCCATCATTCACATTGCGTTTCATACAATTGTTCTCATTCATTATGTTTTAAAAATGGTGTTGGCAAAATTGGAAAAATATCTGCAAAAGACTCAAGCAAGACCCACACCTCACTCCATACACAAAAACCAACTCAAGGTGGATCATGGACCTAGGACTAAAACCAAGGACTATAAATTTCATTACAGAAAAGCTAGTAACAACACTAGAAGTCCTAATCCACAACATAAACAGTCTTCCCAGTATCCTGGAAAACCTACAACCAGGAGAAGATAACATAGATGAATGGGACCTTCTAAGACTCAAATCCCTATGCACATCCAAAAACTTCTCCAGTAGGGTAAAAAGGGAAGCCACTGACTGGGAAAAAGAGTATTCCACACACCCTCCTCTCTAATCTAGGACTCATTCCTGATTCCAGAAATAAACAGCTGGTTCCTAAAAAAAAATAAAATTAATCACTATTGAACTATGCCCACTATTACCTGTCTTTCCAGGTCCCCATTGGATCTTTCCTATCTGTTTCCTTTACCCCTCCCCTACACCCATCAAATTGTGTGACCCTCTGATATCCCTCTGCCCATCCTCAACCTTCTGTTTCTACCCTAGCCCCCTTGAATCCTCATACACATTTTACTAGTTTTCTTTCTATTTCTACAACAATGATTTTATGCAGTATTTGTCCTGATAAGCCTGAAATGGTTCACTCAGCATAATGTTTAGCTGTAATCATCATAGATCTCTGGTGGCATGACAGATTTAATGCTAGACTGCTAACTCAAAGGTCAGCAGTTCAAACTCCATAACCATCCTTTAGGAGAAAGATAAGGCAGCCTCCTTCTGTAAACATTGAGCCTCCAAAACCTGGTGCAAACTTACCACAATCAGAATCAACTCACAGGGTTTGGGTTTGGTCCTGGCAATCTTTACAGAAGTCTTTCCTTTGCAGACCTGTTAGCACTTACCCATTTGTGCCAGCAATGCTTCAAAGTCATATTATATGTGGATTTATAGATCATCCACCACTGACCATTGAAAATGGAATCCTATTATGTATAAAAAGCTATTTAAAAGAAAAAGAGGAAAGGGAGAAGCGTATCATCCAGGAGCTAATTGTGTGTATATGCTTGAACGATTGACTGAGCATGACCTGGAGAAAGCTGTTAGCATTCCGTCACCATTTGCCCATAACAGGAAACACAACGGTGGTGTGTTCAGCTCAAGCTGAAAGAGCTCATATGGTAGCTGCCAAGCAGGGAAGATGCAGAAAGTGGTTTGTCTTAAAATTCAGCACAGAGAGTTCTTACAGCACATCCCCCGTCTTGATTCTAGTAAGTAAATGACACTCTTGAAGAGGTAACAGAAGGGAAAGTTTTGACGCCAAAAGGGAAGAGAATTTGGCCAACTGTTGAATCTCTTTGTATTGAGAAACTATTTTTTTGTATGGAAACACTTTGGATGGAGTAAAACCTCTAGATCTTTCTCTTGATATCCCTGCAGAAATCTCTTCCCAGCCTTGTCTCTGTAGCAGGTTCACAGAGGCAAAAATGAAGGAGATACAGGGAGGAAAAGACATTTGAGTACTCCGGGCTGTGGGAGGGGGAGTGTGGGGGGATTGTATACCAATGAAAGAATTTTTCTTTTCCTTTTCAAAGAGAAAAGTGAACTGGGAGTGGGCGTGGGGGGGGGCTGAGCAGGGAGAAAAGTGCAACAATGAATAAATGGAAATCCAAAACCTTTGTAAATGTTTATTAAAATTAATAAAATCTTTTTTTTAAAAAAAGAAAATGTTGAGCCCTGTTTTTAGCTTAGATAAAAGAACTAATAGCTATTTCCACATAAAAAAACAAGAATGTATTTTCAAAGCTTTTTCTGATTACTTATGATACTTGATCTTTACAATATATTGTAAGGTAAATAATATTTTTTAAAATTCTAGATTATGAGTTGAATTGTGTTTCCCAAAACTAATGTGTTAAAATACTAATGCCTGCACCTATAAATGCAACCCTGTTTGGGAACTTAGTTTCTCTAGAGGAGAGGACACCAGACTAGGTAGATCCTAAACCTTTCTTCTGTGTAGTGCATAGAAAGGGCAGTAGAAATAAGAGAAGGATGTCTGGTCACATTGTAGGTAAGTGTTTGCCTGCTAACTTAAGTACCAGCTGTTGGACACTCAGCAGGACAGAGGTTAAACCAACAGCTTGCATGAAGATTTACCAACTAAGAGACCCCATGGCGCAGTTGGACTCTGTCCTGTTGGGTTACTATAGGGTTTCCATTAGTTAGGATTGACTCAATGCCAGCAAACCAGTGTGTATATAAATGGGCACCCACATACACACAGAGAAGATACCCTGTGCAGAAGTATCTGTCAGCTAAGGAATGCCAAGAAAAACCTGTAAAGAGATGGAAGCAACCCAAGTGCCCAACAATCAATGAGTGGACAGAAAAACCATGGTATATTCACACAATGGAATATTATACAGCATTGATAAAACAATGAACTCATAAAATGTTGCACAACATAGGTGACCCTGGAGGACACGATGCTGAATGAAATATCTCAGGCATAAAAGGACAAAAACTGCATAGCACTGATCTTATAAGATAGGACAGACATGGGGGTGGGGAAAGAATGGGAAAAGAGTGAATAATAATGAGCACTGCATTAGATCAGATGAGGTGAAGAACTATTTGAAAGGAATGCATGATTAGGCATTATTTGTATGACAACAATCTGGATGAGGGGTGCATTATGTAAGTCTGGGGGGTAGAAAAGCTGAAAAAGTGGAAAAATTAACATAAAACCTTTTTTATTTTAAAAAAAAGAAAATAAATATCCATTTGTTAAAGCTGCTTTTTGTGGTGGTTCTGTTATATCAGCACTAGCACTGCAATCTCAAAGGCACACAGGTTGAATCCACCATCTGCTCTGTGCAAGAAGGGTGGGCAATCTCCTCCCATTGTATTAATAGCCTCTGAAAATCTGCTGGAGGATCAACTATGGTTCAGTTCTGACTCGATGCTAAACAATGACAACTTAAATTACAGCCTTAAGGGTAGTTCCACTGTATCCTCTTGGATTAGAAATTGGAATTATGAATTGGAATCAACTTAGTGACAGTGGATTTGGTTTGGTTTATATAGATCTATCATCCATATATCCTGTAAGTGGCCAGAGTGTTCCTTAGAGGAAAAGATGGTGAAATTGCATCTCATTTACTTTAAAGATGTTGACAGGAGGGAATAATCCTTAGGGGAAAAAACTCATGATGATGGAAAAGATGGAATGTTAAAGAAAAAGAAGGCGATCTTCAACCAAATGGATTAGCACATGCCTGTAACAATGGGCTTCAGCAAGTTGGAGATTACAAGGATGGTGCAGGATAGAGTGCAGATTTGCTGTTCATAGGATCATTGTGAGTCATAGTTAACTAGATGGCACATAAAAACACCACAACATCGTCAACAATTTGAATATTCTTTAGAAGCAAGAACAGTAAGACTTCTCTCCAAGCCTCTAGTGCAGGCATTAGCTCCATAGTGTGGAGTAGCAAAACTATCAGCTTCCATGCCCAGTTGCAGCTCCTTAATACATTGTCACAGCTAGTATTCCAGTCACTTACCTGGAAGGAAGTCAGAGAAATGAAGTGGAGAACCAGAAACACTTCCATCTGCTTTCAAACACTCAACCATTGGAAACTCTCTGCAGGAGAATTCTATCCTGAAAATCAACTGTCATTGATTCACAGTTGACCCAAGGGAAATTGTTTTTATTGCCGTTTGGTTTTATTTCACAGCTTGGAGGCCTATAATGAGAAGAATTCCGCTCTGGAATTTCTTACCAATTATACTCTTATTGCTAAGTTAAGTATCTTCGCTAAGGTACTTGTCCCCAGCTGCTTATTCTTTAAAACAATATGCATTGAGTGTCCTCATGATGGATGATGAAGAGATTGAGATTGTTGACAGCTTCAGTTTACTTGGTTCTATACTCAACACTCTTGGAACCAGAAGCCAGGAAATTAAAAGATAAATTGTATTGGGAAAGTCTGCTGTCAGAAACCTCTCCAAGGTACTGAGGAGCAATGATATCAATCTGGACACTAAGGTGTGCCTGATATAAGCCATGGTCTTTGCAATTACTTGCTATGCATCAGAGAGCTGGACAATGACTAGGGATGAGAGAAGGAGAGTTGATGCCTTTGAGCTCTGGTGCTGGAGAAGAGTACTGAATATACACTGTGGACTGCTAGGAGAACAAACAAGTTCATCCCAGCCAGGCTTCTCCTTGGAGGCAAGGATTCTGAAGCTTCATCTAACATACTTTGGGTATGTTACAAGGACAAACCAGTCCTTGGAAAGGGACATCATGCTTGGGAGGGTGGAGGGACAGCTCAGGAGAGGAAGACCCTCAATGAGATAGATTCAGTGACAGGGGTAATGGGAGTAGGTGTGTCAGAGACAATAAAGTTGACACAAGCTAGAGCAGGGTTCAGAGCTGTTGTACATAGGGTCACTGAGAGTTGCAAGCAACTTGATGGCAAGTGACATCATCATTTGGAAGTAGATCACCAAACCTTTCTTCCTTGTCTGTCTCAGTCTGGATCCTCTGTTGAGGCGTGCAAACCTCCACTATCATGAGATCCAGCTGGCCATAAAGCAAACCCCATTCTCTATATTGTTGTTGTTGTGTACTGTCTAGTTGGAGCCAACTCACAGCTGACCCTCTAGTGGGTTTTCAGAGGCGGTTATTTGAATGGGAGGAGATTGCCCATCTTTCTCTGGTGGAGCATCTGGTGGATTTGAACAACATGCCTTTGAATCGGCAGCTCAACTCATTTCCACTGACATCAGTGCTGTTGAGCCTGAAGAAATATTTTTACAATTTCAAATGAATAGAGATGAGATTATCTTGAGAAGATAATTTTTGAGCAATTAATTCATGAAAGTCAGGTGTTGGGCTGCCGCATAAAATTCAGGACTTCCGGATAAATTAAAGTTCAGATACACAATATATCATTTTTAGCATATGTGTTATATATTTACACTAAAAACTATTAGTTGTTTATCAGAAATTCAATGAAACTGGGAATTTTGGATTTTTGTTTGCTAAGTCTGGCAAAAATACTGTGAGAGACAAGAGAAATATACGCAGAAGGTAAGTAAGTGGCCTGAGTTAGGAGTTCACCTGTTATTTTCACCTGTGGTGGGAACAAAACCGCCTGGAGCAAAGTGAACACGGGCAGCATGAGATAGGAGGAGAAGGTAGGGTTGTTAGAGTCCAGGACATGGTAGTACTAATTCATCATCATCTGCTACTTGTAAACCTGAAATTCAAGCTTAACCGAGTGTACTATATTTTTAGTTGCTAGATCCGCATCCTTTTTTCCAAGATCTGGGCCGTCCTAACAACATACGCAAAGTAGAAAATTACACCATCCTTGGAAAGGTGGAAGGTTTGAGGGGGTGGAAATGAACTTTCAAGAAAATAAATACGCAATGTTATCCATGGTTTCAAGCATGTCACAGATGATGAGGATTACACGGAATAGGGAAGAATTTAAATCTATTGTTCGTAGGGTTGCTATGAGTTTTAGTTAACTCAATGGCACATAACAACAACAAAACCTCTCACACTCTTAGAAGGAAAGCAGATTAAGGGGCTCAGGAACCATTACAAAGATCACTTTGTAGTAAGGAGTTGCACTGCCAATCCAAAGTCACACGGTTTGAGTCCACAGCTTCTCCATGGTAGAAAGATGGCCAATCTCCTCTTGTGCAATTTATGGGCCCTGAAAACCCACAGAAGGGTAGGTGAAGAGTCATGGAGTACGGCTCCATGTTACATACCAATGACAATAAGATGATCAGCAATTGAAGGGGTTTGGATAACAACCAGCTTTGAAGGTAGCTTCTTCAGTGTTTTCGAGGAAGGCTTAGGTAGACAGTGTCTTACTCATGGCTTCTACTTTGAGCACAGCTTATTTTCTTTGTCACGTTCAGGTACACCAGTGGTGCTCACCTATGTCTCAACTGACCCGCCCATATCTGGAATCTGAGACTCATAAAGCAGCTCACACCGTACTCATTTTACACCATTAGCATGGTCGTGAATGTAGATATTTGGGATCCTAATTCTAGTTTTGTTAGCCCTCCCTTGTCATAGTTGGAAAACTTCCATCCTTTCCACCTAAAGGAAAGGAGGCTGGTGAGAGTGGGGTTGTTTAATTAAGCCTTTCTAATTGGAAACTTTTTGTAAATCAAAATCTGATTCTTCTGGCTAATTTTACTTATAAAACTTTGCAAATTAAAACTTAATGGAAAAGAACTAAAAAAAAAAAATGAAAGTGTTGAAAAATTCCCAAACACCACAATGGAAAACTGTTAGATACTGTTCTATTTTTTCAGAAAGTTTACTGCTAGGAAAATCTCATAACTTGTTTAATCCCCTGCAGCTGGGAAAAGCTGTTTAAGGTGGACGGAGGAGACTATAAGAAGACTGTTGCACAGAACAGGGGAGAACACTCTATTTCGTTGTGAAGTGTAACAGCTCACAGCTTAAGTCAGATGCAAAGCCTTGACTGCAGCTATGTTAAAATACTGAGGAGAACTTAGCTCCTGCTCTGAATCCTGAAACTTCATAGATTTCACTTCTTTCACAGGCTTTAAACACGAAAGCTGATATCATTGTTAGTTGCTGTCAAGTTAGCTTTAACTCATGGTAGTTTCATAGATAAGAGAATAAAACATTGCCTAGTCCTGAATCATCTTCCTGATAATTGTTTTGTTTGAGTCTGAACTGTCAGTCTGGTGTCAATCCAACTCATTGTGTTTTCTCTCATCTTTACTTGCTTTCTACTTTACCAGAATGATGTTCCTATTCAGTTATCTATGCCTTTTGATGACTTGTCCAAAATAAGAGAACTGAAGTTCCAGACAATATTGTTTGAAAGGTGGAGTTTCTGTGGGTAATTTTTTTTTTTTTTTAGGTAAATGGGCAGTCCTTACTCCCCAATCTATCTTGGTCTGGAAGTTCCACTTGTCCATTATACATGACTCTGCTAGTATTTAAAAGAACTAGTGACATAATTTCTAATATCATTATGCATGAGCCACCACGTTATAAACAAACTGTCAACAATTGGTGGCTAAAATAGGACATCAGAAAAGTAAAAAAAAACAAACAAAAAATTCAAGATAATGTATACTGATAACTGAAATCATTAAGTAGCAACAAAATGAATCAATGTGACTTGATATTTCCCCAAATACAGGTTCAGACACAGGTGTATCATTAAGTCAATTATAATGCAGATTTACAACAAGCAATGTACATTAAATAGTTTCTTGATTATTAGAAAGACAAATTTCCATCTATTTTACGTAAAAGAAGCTTTCTTTGAGTTAGTTAAATTTGACATGTATGAAAAGTACCCACAGTGAACTTCTGTGGCTTAGGTATGCTTGGGATTCCCTTTCCACTGCTACCCAGAAGCACATTCCCTCTTTCTTCAGGAACCCCTGAGAGTCACACAACCGTGTTTTTAATGGGAGCTGAAAGGTCTAGACTAAGTCAAATAAAACAAATCACAACTTCAGGTATAGTGAAAAGTCCAAAAAAATGCACAAGGGAGCTCACACCCTTCTGTTGGTAATCGGATATGTTGGGTGGAGCCCCGGAGGTGGTTGAATTATCAGCTGAAAACCAAAAAGTGCTTTGGCTCAAGTCTTCCATCAGCTCCAATTGAGGCAGCTATGGCAATCTGCTTGCATAACGATATGCCACTTGCAATCTTATGGGGCAATTCTAGTCTTCCATTGGGCCACTGTGCTTCAGAACCATCCTGACAGTAATGTGTTGAGATGAGCCAAATAAACTTCTCAGTACTGCTTCCCCTGCAGTTGCTAAAGTCTATTCCGTTTACTTTGTCATATGAAGAAGAACTTTTTGGCAAAGGAGAAAAATGACCCAACATGTAGAAAATGATTGATGAGTGAGAAGATATAAGGAAGAGATGACTCCAGAGAAAGAAAGGAAAGTAAATGATGCTTACATTCATTTAGCTATTGTATCTGCTCAGAGGATAGAAGGAGAATTGATGCCTTTGAGCTGTGGTGCTGGAGAAGAGTATTGAGAATACCATGGACTGCTAGGAAAACAAACAGATTCGTCCTGGAAAGGGTTAAACCGGGTGGCTCCTTGGAGGCAAGGATTCTGAGGCTCCGTCTAACATACTTTGGACATGTTGTGAGGAGAGACCCGTCCTTGGAGAGGGACATCATGCTTGGGCGCAGGAGAGGAAGGCCCTCTATGAGGTGGATTGATTCAGTGACTGGGATAATTGGGATGGGAGTCTCGGAGACAGTGCAATTGGCACAGGACAGAGCAGAGTTTCGGGCTGTTGTACATAGGGTCGCTATGAGTCGCAAGGGACTCGATGGCACATAACAACAACAACATCTGCTCAGAGTTCAAACCCACTTCATCCCTGACCTTCTCTATTGATGTGACCCACAGAGTCTGAGTTCAATGTCTACCTTTGACTTTATGAGCCATGATTACACAATCTGTGGCTTGATTACATAGAGGCTATTCTCTTAGGCCTGATTTGAGGCCACCAGCTGCTCCATGGGAAGGAGATGAGCATTCTGCTCCCGTGTGATTAACTGACTCTGAAAATGCACTGGAGGGTCAGCTATGGGTCAGTTCCAACTCCGTGGTCCACAACAACAACAATTCTCTTAGATGACTCAGGTTTTATATAATAGATTCATTCTACACAGAATGTTGTTGTTATGTGCCATTGTTAAAACAGTTAAACACAATATAAATGTGTATAAAATGTATCTATTATATATTAAATGTATATAAAATATAAAAACATAAACATATGTGGAGTTCTAGTAGCCTAGTGGTAAGGAGTTGTCCTGCCAACTAAAAAGCAAGAATTTCAAATCCACTAATTGCTTTGCTGGGAAAGATTGGCAATCTCCTCCTGTGTGATTTACAGCCTCTGAAAACCCACGAGCAGATCAGCTATGAGTTGGTTCTGGTTCAACAGTACACAACAACAGCAATATATATAAATATATAAAATGCAGTTATTCTTTCTCTCAAAAAGTTATCATGTTAAAAAAAAGTTATGTAGAAAAAAGTTAATGGCATGATGTTTTCTGTTTTGATTTTATTATATCTGTGCATTCTTTTTTTACTTTATATAATATTTTCATTTATTTAAAGTCTTGCCATAGGTGCACTCTGTTTTAAACTACTATTTTTATTTAAGTAAAAGATTATGAAGCATATCAGTGTTTCATTTATTTATACACATTTTGTTTCATACCAGTAATTATAATATCTGAAAAGTCCCTTAGTGAATTATTATTACCTGTGTGATATTTTTGAATGCTTATAATTTCTCTAAAACTGTGATTGCTTTGTTAATTACTTGCATTTGAAAAGTAACATACAGACTGAGAAAGACACAATCAACCTGAAACGGTTTGAGTGAATGCAACTTTATAGTAGCCACCTGATTTAATCCATTAAAGAAATAACATGCCAAAAATATAAATGAATGCAGTCATTATTCTGTGTGGCATTGATTTTTAAAATCAAGCTACTTAAATGTTATTTTTAAAAGTCACACAGTATATAAATATATTGCAGAGATCACATATATCCCCTGGAAGAGGAGTTTTTGTGGGGAACCAAAAACTGCCCATAGATTATAAAAATGGAATCTGTGGCCAGGACAAAAATTTCACTGTCATTACAGTTTCACAGAACATGTTTTCTTAAAAAGAAAGCTGAGGTGGTATTTTCTGGAAGACCATGTTTTATGACTCATGACTCAAGGAATGTGGTTAGGATGAGTAAGGGATTTTTTGTTAAGCTGCATGGGAAAACTTTGAATAGTATTGCCTCCTCAGACTTGAATATGAAAGAGTAGTATTTCTAAATCAATGTATTGTTTTTAGCATGTATCCTTACAAGGATACATGTTAATTTATTCATGTGTAGGCATATTGCTGTTGTTAGTTGCTGTCAAGTTGAGTTTGACTCATAATGACCTTTGAACAATGCATCAGAACTCTGTCCTATCCAATGCCATCCTCACAATCTCTGACACATTCAAGCTCATTGCCATGGTCACTGTGTCAACTCACCTGGTTGAATGACTTCCTCTCCTTTGCTGTCTCTCTACCTTCCCAAGTATGATGTCCCTCTCCAAGCAATAACCTCGCCTAGCAACATGTCCAAAGTATGTGAGATAAAGTTTCATTATCTTTGCCTCCAAGGAGTACTCTGGTTGTCCCTTCTTCAAGACATATCTATTTGTTCTTTTGCCAGTCCAAAAGATATTCTTCAGCACTTTTCTCTAACATCACAGTTCAAAGGGATTATTTCTTCTTCTATTATCCTCAGTAATTCTACAGCTCTTAGATGTGTAGCAAGTGATTGAAAAGATGATTGCCTAAATCAGGTGCACCTTAATCTTCAAACTGATACCATTGCTCCTCAACAATTTGGTGAAGTCCCCGACTGAGGAATTTCCTGCTCCTAAACATCTCCTGACCTCCTCCTGAAAGCTTGTTGAATTGTGGATCCAAGTAAGATCATTGACAGTCTCAATCCTCTCTCCATCTGTTATACTGTTGCCTCTTGGTCTAGAGGCAAGGATTTTTGTTTAGTTGACGTTGAAATGAAATCCATACTGAAAGCTGCAATGTTTAACCTTTGTAGCAAGTGTTTCAAGCCCTCCTCACTTTCAGCAAGCAAAGTTGTGTTTTCTACACAATGAAGGTTATTGAGTCTTCCTCCAATCCCAGGCATAGAGCTTTTGTTTCCCATTGTTATATAACTAACATTTTAGCTGAAAGGAATTTTTCTTGCACAATCTTCTTGAGAAAATAAAGAATCACTTTCTTTTGTGGGATATGCTCTGTGTCTGTGTGTATATTGTGTGTGTTAGACATATGCTTAGGTCAAAAATAAAAGGAGAATTCAGGAGTCTGAGGCACAGGTGCAATTTAACCAGGAGTTTTGTTGAGGGTCAGTGGGCAGGTTGACCAGCAATTCAAGTTTCTGAGGTTGAGCACCACCTGAAATGGTTATTCAGGGTGAAGTTTCTCTGGTTTCACAGAAAGTATATTTAAAGGTAACTACTGGTGGCAGGGCCAAGAAAAATATTATAAAGAACTAAGTGAAATTCTGTTTCAATCTCACTCCCTTCCATTGCCCCCAGTCCCCATTTGCCTTAAAATAGAGCACAATCCTAGGGACCTCACCCCAGCATCTGAGTGAGGAAAGTAAAGTACAAAGTCCATGTTGTCTGTGTACTATGCAACGGAGATGGGAGAAGGGGGTAAAGTTCCTGATCAGATGCTGAGAATACCATTCTACCAAAAGCAAGCAGTGTATTTGTGTCTCTAGCTGACTATTTATGTGACTATATTTTTTCCCAGTTGAATCCTATTTCCCCAGCTGTTTCTGCCACCATCAGCACCGTTGCCACCATTGATGATGTTATTGTCATCAAAAACAAACACACTAAGAGCGGTAGTTTCAGCATTCATTATATGCCAGTCATGGTATGCATCATAGGGAGGGCCCACAAGGATCTTCATTAGACTTACTCAAAGCTATTTAATGGAAGGCTTAATTTGGGGGGCAATACAATATGGAAAATACTGATTCTGTCTTCTGAAGAATGCTGACAAGTAAGAAAAAAAAAAACACCTCAAAGTATCTGGATAAAAGAGTCTTTGGTGTCCCAGTGCTGTTGTAACAGAAAAGTCACAAGTGAATGATTATTAAAGAAGAGGAATTTATTGTTTCCTGTTTTGAAAGGTTGGAAGTCCAAGTTCAGTACACCAAATTCTAGGGGTCAGTTCTCTTTCTGTGGGCTGAGAGTTGGGGAATGATCCTTGCCTCACCACTTCCAATGCCCCGAGTTCCTCAACTCCTCGGCAATCATAAAGCATCTCTTCCCCAGTATTAGTTCTCTCTTGTATCTGACCTGTTCTGCTTATGGCTCAGAAGGGATTAGGTTTAGAGGAAATTCTGTACTTATATGAACTCATTACCACAAAAAAATTAAAAGTAATTACATACACAAATATGGGGCTACAATTCCAACCAACACTATTCCTTGAGACACAATTAAAAACTCTAACAGTGAGTGAACAGTTAAGTGATGCTAAATGAGATTAAATAGTACAAACAAAAACAGTGATATTTTGTGCTCAATGAACCCATTAATTTTCACCAAATTTCCCAGTATAGTTTACTTAACTCACATGAGAGGGTAATGAAATGGCTCCCAAAGGCCATAAAAAATATCCAAATAATTTCATAATGAGAATTTTAAAAAGATCTCACTTTGAATTTGACTACTTTCCCATTAAACATTCTCTAAGGAGAAATTAAAGTTTTACAAGAAATCTCACAGAAATAAATTGAAGCTTCAGCCTCCTGAGATTTCGTAGTTTCTTTATGCTCATCTGTGCCTGATTAAGTCAAATTGAGATTCCTCTTCTAGCAGTTGAAGCAATGACCATCTTTCACCAAAATCAATAAAGTTTTGAGAGTCAGGAAAGAATCTCTTTGAAGGTCAACAGACGTTTTAAGATCCCGTAAAATAAGGTTGAGACGTAAGATGTTGGTAAATGAGTAAAAATCTCTTTAGAAATTATACTTAATAAAGTTGTTGTTACTGAGTATGGTCAAGTTGGAACCAAACCATAGCTGACACTCCAAGCGGGTTGTTTTCAGAGGCAGTTAATCATGTGGCAAGACATGCCCATCCTTCTCACACAAAGCAGATTGTGGATTTGAATCACATACTCTCTTTTTATTAATTTTTTAATCTTTCATTTTAATTGTGATTTTAACATAAGTTTACAGAAAAGTTAGATTTTCATTGCTTTATTGTTGCATATTTTACCCTCTCCCTCCTTTCCCCCTCCCTCAGTTTACTTTTTAAAAAAAATATTTGTTCACTGTTGCACACTTACCTTCCTCCGTCCTCCCCCAGTCCTCTTTGCAATGTACCTCTTATGCTGGGCTATCGTATGTATTATGGCTAATCATATATTCCTTTTAAACAGTCTTTGTTTCATCTGTTCCAATGCAGTATTCATTATTTATCCCCTTTTTTCCTAGTTTTTTCCCCAACCCCCATGTCAGTACTATTTTATAACAGTGCTATTATGCAATATTTGTCCTTTCATGACTGAAATATTTCACTCAGTGTAAATTGTGCATTTTCAAGATTGCAGTGCAGCTTCTTACCACGAGGCCACCAGAGACGAAGGGTCCAACAGGGGTTGAAAGAAAGGATTAATGCTACATTGAAAAAGGCATGCATCGATGGATGATGTGGGTTGGCTTTAGTTCCTTATGAAACAAATATGGACTTCTTAACCCCTGTGTCTATACCTATGTCCTTGCTTGTAAATGGGAATATTCTTTTTAGCTTATCAATAAGATTCCTACACACACACACACACATATATGGAAAGCCAATACTAGAGTTCACCCTGAGGTACTAAGGCAATCCTTAAGGGTTTACCAGATTCTTGCATTTGCTAACCCCTCCCTCCTGAGTCTAGGGGAAGGTTTTCAATAGAAAGAGCTTGGCTTCATTTGCATTGAATTCTCTTTGTGCTTTACTTCCTGATAATTTTCAATAAAAATACAGGGAAGCTGGAAGGGGGACTTCAGTCAAGAACTGCTGGCCTTCTGTTTTTCATGCTCTCTGCTCTATCTCATTCTCGGCTGTCTCATTATTAATAATTATAAAAATACTTTACCCTCGGTCTGTAACATTCTAGTGCCCGAACCTGGGACAAGGTGGTGGTTTCTCTTTGGATAAGGTGGTGGTCTGTCTTTCTCTCTCTCTCTTTTTTGAGAAAACACCAGGAACCGAAAGGGAATTCGCTCAGGATAAGTGAAACTTTCCAGAAAATTAAAGACAGGGTCATGAGAAATCTTCACTCCTTGGAAATCAGGTATAGAATTAGAAAAAAAATTTCATGAGTATTCTCTCACCCCTTAAAGGAAGTTAAAGGAAGAAAAAGAAAAAGATTCATCGGGACTATACCCCACCCTCTGAAAACAGATTAAAAATCCAGAGGTAGAACTAATAAAAAAGAGTCATGGGGGATGCCCCATCCTCTGAAGCTCAATATATTTCTGTCTCAGAGAATTACTTAAGAGCACTCCATGGCTACCACTGAGAAAGATCCCTGCCATAAAGCTGGTGCTTAAGTTTGAACTTCCAGTGTGAGAAAATCCATTTCTGCTCTTCATAGGTAAATACTTCTGCTGCTTGTGCTAACAAAGCCTAGAAAATTAAAACCACACACAAAATGTGAGAGATAAAACTATTGAAATCACAGTCTTGCCAAGTCTAAAAATTTAACATCATTTCTGAGAAACTGTCCATCAGATAATTCTGGCACCATCTGTACTACACAGTTGTGTGAAAACACAAGACTTCTTAGAGCTCCTGGGTTCACTATTTTGATCTCTTCATCTGCCTTCTTTCTTCATCTCCAGTGAGGTTGCTGGGCCTATGAACTTGGTGGGATATGTGTCATCCTTCGCTTTGGAATCTTCTTAAATTTGCAAAACAATCTTCTAGGGAAAGTTTCCCTCTGCCTTAGATGTGATGTGTTCCAGCAGGAACATGACGCAATAAATTTTCAAGCTGACGCTGTCGATGATTAAACATCTGCGCTATCAGCATTTCCTAGTGGCTTCCGCCCCAAGTTCTATCAAACACATCATCTCTCAGTCTTGGAATCATCCAGACTCTGTATAATCAAAACAAAAAGAATATTATCTGAGGTTTTGTGGTTTTTTTGTTTTAATAAGTTTTTATTTATATGTGATTTTAATGAAAGTTTACAGAAAAGTTGGATTTTCATTCATTCATTGTTACACATTTTATCCCCTCTCCTTTCCTCCCCTTTCCCCTGTTTACTTTTAAACAAAAAATCATTCACTGTTGCACAATTACGACTACCCCTACCACCAGTCTTCTTTGCAATGTGCATCTTTTTCTGGGCTATTGTCTTACCTATAATGCCTATTCATATATTCCTTTTAAACAGTTCTTTTCTTCATCTGTTCCAAAGCAATGTTCATTATCTATCCACCCTTAACCTATTCTTCTCCCAAGCCTTCATATCAGACCTGCTTTATAACAGTGATGCTATGCCGTATTTGTCCTTTTGTGACTGAGATATTTCACTCAGCATAATGTTCTTCAGGGTCACTCTACTTGTGAAATATTTTATGAGTTTCTTGTTTTTCAATGAGTTTTGTTTTCAGAAGTTCAGCAAGTTTTTTAAAAGTTTTGTCTTCTTGTGTTGATCGCTTTACTTATAGCTCACATGCAGGACTAACATTGAATAAGGAAAGGTCTCCTTTTCTTATTTCTTTTTGATCTAGGTTTTTGTTTTATGAATATAGACATCTATATTTTCCGCTTGTCCTCCTTCCTTACTATTAGTTCAACTTCTACCCAGGCCTGGACTAAGAAGTTGCTTCCATTGATGCCCTATTCTAGAACATAAGTATGGAAGAAATTGTGCAATGAATGTCTTTGATAGTTTAAGAATCATCTAATCGGTCTTGTTAAATCGGAAATCTGCTAGGCATTTGCTTTGCAATAATTATTACTTTCTTATTTACACCAAATTTATTCAAGTACCTTACTGCCATATAAAATTAAAATAACAGCAATTACTCCTTCTAGGGACAAAGGTAACCTCTTTTTTTTACCCTATTTTTCCGAGACAGAAAACTTTAAGTTTTCACTTCCATTTTCTCTGCATCCAGACCCCTCCCCCAACATTCAGTTTTAGACCATGCTGTAGCTAGGTATTTTAAGTACCAGTCTACTATTTTAGATTTCAAGAGTCCTACTTAACACATATTTAAAATTTCCTCTTACTTTCCACCTATTTAAGTTTGTATATTATTGCAATTTGTTTTGATCTTTATAGAATCCCTCCAGTTCTTTTCTTCCCCCCTCAGTTTAATTATTATTAAATTTTATTAGTCTTAATGAACATTTACAGGGATTTGGGGTTTTCATTCCTTCATTGTTGCACTGTTTTCTCTACCCTCCTCCCCAGTTCGTTCTTCTCCTTCCCCCCCCCCACCAGAATGTCTGTTTTAATTGTCCAATTGCCACAGTGTTGTCAAAGCCAGTTCTGATTAATCTTCTTTGTCAGTGTGTCCTTTGCCATTCCCTATCACTCCTCCCAGAGAGAGACTTCACCCTGATTCATAAGGAAAAGGGGATGGCGTATTCTCTTAG
>NW_006400080.1:178133-180038 GCF_000299155.1 Elephantulus edwardii | reverse complement strand
TGGGCTGGCTTCCCTTGTGCCCGCTCTCAAGCCGCCCTTCCGCCCAGGAGCACGCCGGAAATCCTGGGTACCTCTGGAAAACGCCTCTTCGTCTCTTATGTGGGCTAGCTTCCAAGTAGGTAGTTTAATTTTTTTGAGACTAGTATCACCTTGTTATGTTTGAATAACTCTTTCTTGGACTATGTAGATGTTCCACTCGAGCACAATCAAGTTTTCTGTAATTCTTATGTCACATAAATTCGTTATGATCTATACAGTCTAATAACTTTGCACAGTCAACACGAACTGAGCATGAACAGACATAAGCACACAAATATTTGTTGAATATTATGCACAGTAGCATAGATGGAAACATCTCAAGGGCCATAACAAAAAAATGGGTAAGGAAACTGGTATATTCACATGATGGAATATTACACATTATGGAAGAGCAGTGAAGAACTCATGCGCTACTATACTTCATGATGAATCTGGAGGGCACTGTGCTGAGTGAAATAACAAAAAAAATACTGTACAAGACCATGGATATGAGGGGAAGAAAGAATATAAACTAGAACAGACAATGAACACTGGGAAGGTCAGATATTGATCAAATATTGTGTATATTGCAACTAACAATGTGAAACAGGATATGCATGCATAATTAATTGACTTTATGAAAAGCTTATGGAATGTTTACTCAGATCGAGTAAACAATTGTGGAAAGTTGCCAGGGATGGGAGTGAAGAGAGAGGAACTAGAGGTTAGCAAATATTTGAGTAGGGTGAAGGGAACGTGAGGGTACAGTGGGGATTTAATGAGACATCGTAAATAAAACACAGCATTGGTTAATCATAATTAGCCATTAGGCCACCAGAGCTCCCTAATGTTATAAAATAAAATATATGTGAATGACAATGAAAACCAGTATTTGTGTCATAAAAAATATGATTCAGGAGAAATTTAAATGCTCTCACCTTGCCGGTGAAATTGTAAAATGGTACAACCACTATGGAAAGTAGCTTGGTGCTTTCTTAAAAATTTGAAAACGGAAATATCAGTTGATCCAGCAATCCTACTACTAGGTATGTATACTAATGAAATTAGGAGCTGTGAGAGGTACTTATATAAGTGTGTGTATGTTTATTGCAATATTATTTACAGCAACTAAGGATGGAAACCCCCAAAGAGTCCATCAATGGGTGAATGGTTAAAGAAACTATGGTACACTCATACAATGGAATACTATGCAACTCAAAAGAATAATGAAATAATGAAGAATTGTGAAACACTACATAAAATTACATAATCTAGTGGAAATTATGCCAAATTACGTAAATCAGCCACAAAATGTCAAATATTACATAAAACAACTATGTTTTAAAGCTAAGAAAAAGTTTACCCACAGATAGAATTATTCTTATATATTTACCAGAGGTGGGAAAGTAGGAAGAGAGGAGTAAAAATTAATAAATTCTTAATAGACACATGTTAAGATGGACTAATAGAAAGATAATATATAATAAAAAGAAGAGTGGAGGTGATGGCAAGATCCATCTGATATCAGCAATGATATCCTCCATACCACAGCCTCTTCTGAATCCAATTGAATTTCTGTTCTCTGTTGATGTAGAGCTCCAACAGATTTTAAAATCTTAGTCAAGGTTTTGGGAGTTCTGGTAGCCTAGAGGCAAGAAGCTGTGCTGCAATCCCAAAGAAACACCGTTCAAGGCCAACAGCTGCTCTGAGGGGCAAAGGATGGCCATGTCTTCCTGTGTTGACTCGACATTGTTGTTGTTGTTGTTGTTATGTGCCGTCGAGTCGCTTGCGACTCATAGCGACCCTATGTACAACAGCCCTAAACTCCGCTCTGTCCTGTGCCAGTTGCACCATCTCAGATACACCCATCCCGATTACCCCAGTCAC
>NW_006400080.1:169561-178033 GCF_000299155.1 Elephantulus edwardii | reverse complement strand
GTTTTTATAATTTCAGTTTTTTTAAAGGGTGTCGGGTTTTCTTGCTGTTCTTTTTCAATTTGCTGAAGATATTGGGTAAGAGAGACAATAGTCTATTTTTCCTGTCTTTTGATGTGTTTACTTATTGCTTCCAGTTCTTTTCTAAGTTACTATTTTGTTTTGTTTTGAATGATACTATTGATTTTTTCTAGATATGTGGCTGACATACATCTTTCTATATCTATTAAATTCTCCTCCAGTATCCTTAATTGTCTCTCAAAACTCACTGTGGGGTCAACTATGAATCAGTTCTTACTTGATGATACACAACAACAAAAACATCTCTCCAGAGGAATCCCACCACGTCCACTTGAGCACTATTTGTTTAGGTAATTTTGTTTTTTATTTACTATCATCTGCCTGCCCACCTCCTCAGTTTATACATATTCTTCTACTGGCTGTTAGCTTCTACTGATAATAGTGTGAACTTCAATGAATTTTTATTAATTTCTTTTTTGGTTGAGACTTAAAGAGTTTCTTTTTCTATTTCGAGTCCAAAGATAGATATCTTGCATGTACGTTGTTGTTATTGATTGCCTTCAAGTTGAGCATGATTCATAGCGACCCTATGAACAAAAAGCCTGAAGCCTTTCTACAACTATCTACATTTATCAAAGTTCATAGTTTCCTGAGCCATGTTGTTAGGAAGTGGATGCCACTCCTGCTTCCAATCTAAAAGAGTAGGTGTTACCATTTTTTTTTAGGTGTGCCATTTTGACTCAAAGAAAATCTAGCAAACCGTAAGTCATACAGCATTGCCTCTATACACAGAAGAGATATAACTTTATAAAAATGAAAATTAATTCCACTTAGATGATAATGAGGTTTTTCCTTTTTAAATTCCAATATTCACCTCAAAGAACTTTTCTCTGTTATTTAATTATTGCATCCCCTTTACCTGCTCATCTCTCTCTCAGAAACATCTATTGCCTGGATTAGGTGTCTAGAATCTTTTATATTTTACCTATAGAATTTTTTCCTACTTATTTACTATTTCAATGATATTTTTACTCCATTTAGTGTTCAGATTGCAAGTTCATTATCACTTTTAGTTCATCTACAGAGATTTGAATTTGAAGATCAAGATTAAATTTTATTTCATTTTTTACTGGTACTGTGTTCTATGCCTTGGTTATTACATTTATTTTTAAACCATCAGTCGTCTATCCCACTAGTCCTCCCTGCCCTAGAGTGCAGTCCTGAAGATGCCTACTTATTCTTCCTCCTTCAGGCTTCTGAGCGTCTCATCTTTGACAACATTTGCCCTCGTTTGCTTGAATATGCACTTATATGCAGCCTAATGCGCAATGATATGCACAATACCTCTTGCACACACACCAAAAATACCCAAGGTAAAAATATCAGAAAAAAATATAAAATATCTGGGAGCCCTTGTCCAAACAATAGATGTTTCTTAAAGAGAAATGAGGAGGTAAAAGGGATTTAATAATTACATACTAAACCTCAAAGCTTTCTTTATGCATTAGACCTCTATCTAAAGAAAACAAAAAATTTGTACACCAGTACCAGTGAACAAAATCATGAAGAATGGGGAGACGTTTAAAGTTGTCAAGGATTTCGTTTTACTTAGATTCACAATCAAGAACCATGGAAGCAATAGTCAAGCAACAAAAGGAAGGATGCGTTATGTCAGCCACACCTGCTGCAAATGATAACACACAACAACAACAACACTTTCTTGTTGATATAACTTATCCTAGGGTGGGATTTATTATTTCACTCAACCTAACACGCATACACTGATATAGAGAATACCACGGACTGCTAGGAAAACCAGATGGCTCCTTGGAGGCAAGGATTCTGGGGCTCTGTCTAACACACTTTGGACATGTTGTGAGGAGAGACGGGTCCTTGGAGAAGGACATCATGCTTGGGAGGATGGAGGAACAGCGCAGGAGGGGAAGGCCCTCTATGAGGTGGATTGGATCAGTGACTGGGATAATCGGGATGGGAGTGTCAGAGACAGTGCGATTGGCACAGGACAGAGCAGAGTTTAGGGCTGTTGTACTAGGGTCGCTATGAATCACAAGCGATTCGACAGCACATAACAACAACATATCATTCCCATTAGATGTTGTTTAATTCCTCTAGCACAGCCAGTCTCTCTCCTATACCTTTGCAGTCAGTCTTGACTACATTATTGAGCACATGTCAGCCACCATGGAACGGTACTGTAATATAAGGTAAAGAGAATAGAATCTATTTAATCTTCCTCCTTTGTGGCATCCAGCAGAAGATGACCATTCTGAATTCACTTACCAGTGCTGTTACAGACTTTTTAATTTATGCAGCAAATATCTGATCAAAAAGCCTTGCATTTCCTCCTGCTTTGGAATACAGCAACATACCTCTCTCTTATCATTTCCTTTGTTGTTGTTGTTGTTGTTGTTAAGTATCGAGTCACCTGTGACTCATAGCGATCCCATGTACACCAAACAGCCCTATACACTGCTCTATCTCTTGCCAATCTTATTATCTCTGACATGCCTATTCTCATTACCCCAGTCACTGAATCAATCCATCTCATTGAGGGTCTTCCTCTCTTGTGTTGTCCCTCCACCCTACCAAGCGTGACATCCCTCTCCGAGAACTGATTCAGCCTTGCAACATGTCCAAAATATATCAGACAAAGCTTCAGATTCTTTGCCTCCAATTCCAGTCTCTGAATGTTCCAATTGAAAGAAAGCACAAAGTCAAGGCTATTTGAGCAGATTCCGTAAAGGATAGTTGGTGGTGGAGTTTGAGGGCAACATAATAGCAAAAACTTCCAAAATCCCAAATCTTAATGAACTAGAAGGCACTATGTGTGGGTTCAAGTTCTGGGTCTGTTCCCTCTGGAGGCACTAGAGTGAGTTGTGTGTGCTTTGAAGATGGAGATTGAGGTGTTTACCTGTACCCAGAAACTTCATCGGATGGAACAACCCTATCCAGACAATCCAGTGCCCTGTAAGAATCTTTTGACTAGATAGCTAGCTCTCCCATAAAAATACACCTAGTTAGTGAGGCTGCCTTTAAAATAAGGTAGTAGGTCCCATTCTCACTGAATCTTAGACATCCAGAAAGCCGTTTCTTTCTCCACTGAACTTCTCATCCTCTGATAGGTATTTATTTTTACCTTTGCTGGTATCTGTAACTGAGTCTTACGCGTTGTCTTACATTGTATCTGTACATTGTAAGTTTACTGAGAAAAAGTATTTCATCTCTTCTCATTATCTCTACTGATACTAAGAAGGCTCAACAAAATTTGTGGGACAAAAATAATAAATCATAACATATTTCCATATTATTTTTTCTTGAATGTTTAACATAACTATATTTTTCATTCTATTCGTAAACCTAGAAAAAATACTTTGAAAGAATCTTGATCAATGTTCAACCAATGTAGATTAAATTCTATTAAGCATTTCAACTGCATTTATAAATTTATTAAATTTTCTAACTGAATATGTACCTCTAGCAAGTATAAGCTCCTCAATACTTAGACCACTCTAGTAAATCAAATAAGTCAAGGATAACAGCAAAAAGTCTGAGAAGAATGGGAATTGGGAAGAAAGGTAACTTCTGAAACTTAATTGTGATCAAGCAGAAACTATACATGAAATGAGAAACAGTTATTTAAACAGAATCTGGGGATACTTGATGGTTTAAATTCAGGGAAAAAATGCGTTAGTGTTGTTTCTTTTCTCCATACATATTCAATCTGCTGAGTAAATCATTCCAGAATCTGGGCCATATGAAGAAGAATATCGTGTCAGGAGTGGAGGAAGACTCATCAACAACTTGCATTGTGGAGATGACACAAATTTGCATGCTGTAAGTGAAGAAGACTTGGGACACTTGCTGTAGAAGATCAAAGACTATATAGCCTTCAGTAGTTAAATCTCAAGATCAAGAAGATAATTCCTTGCTATTGGACCAATAGACAACGTTGTAAGATATAGAGAAAAAGTGAAGTTGTCAATGATTTCATTTTACTTGGATCCACTATCAACACCCATGGTAACAGTGGTTTAAAAATCAGGAGATGTGTAACACTGGGGAAAAAATCTGCTGTCAATGACCTCGCCAAAGTCGTAAAGACTATGTCTGGGTCTCAGTTGAAAGACTAATGTGCACTTGATCCAAATTATGAATAGTGAATAATCTTTTCAGTTACTTACTACACATCTTAAGTTGGACAATGAAAAAAAGATGACAGCATACACATTGATGTCTTTGATCTATGGGGATAAGAGTACTGAAAGATCAAATAAGTCTGTACTGGAGGAAGTACAACCAAGGTGTTCCTTAGAAGCAAGGATGATAAAACGTCTTCTCCAATACTTTGGACAAGTTGTCAAGAGGGACGAGTTGTTGGAAAAGGATATAATTCCAGGAAAGGTGGAGGGTCAGAGGAAGAGGTGAAGGCCCCTGACAAGATGGATTGGCACAGTGACTTTAACAATGGACTCCAGCATTTCACAGATGGTGAAATGGTGGAGGACAGAGCCAGATTGTTGTTCATAGGTTCACTATGAGTCAACTCAATGGCACCTAACAACAAGAAGGAAAGGTTACCACTCAGATAGAAACAACTGTGGAGAGCTGACAGACAGAGGGAGTAGAGATAGGGGAATGGATGGATAGAGCTAAGGGAAATGGAGAGTACAGAGATATTTCAGTCAGACATTGCAAATAATTGTTTTTCATTGTTGAGTTGAGTATGACCCATAGTGACCCTCAGAGCAATAAATCTTAACACTGACCTATCCTGTACGCCATGATGATCTCTGACATACTCAAAACCACTGCTGTAGTCACTGTGCCAATCTATCTTCTTGAAGGTATTCCTCTGTTTTGCCAACCCTGCTCCTCTCCAGAAGTATGTATGTTTGTGTTTTACTGGCTGTGTAAAGGCATTTGACTGTGTGGATTGTAACAAATTATGGCTCCCTTTGAGAAGAATGAGAATCCCTGAACACTCACTTGTGCTCATATGGAATCTGTACATAGACCAAGAAGCTGTTGTGTGAACAGAGCAAGGGTACACTGCTTGGTTTCAGATCAGGAAGGTTGCATATCAATGTTGTACTCTTTCTCCATACCTATTCAATCTAAGCAAAAAATTCACGAAGCTCAACTGTATGAAGAGGAGTGTGGCATCAGGATTGGAGGAAGACTCAACCACAACCAGCATTATGCTAATGATACAACTTTGCTTGCTGAAATTGAAGAAAGATAGGAAATGCCCGCTGCAGAAGATCAAGGACTCTAGCCTTCAGTATGAATTACATCTCAACATTGAGGAGAAAAAGATCAACAGTCATTATGATAGAGAAAAGATTGAAGCTGTCAATAATTTCATCTTGCTTGGATCTACAATCAACATGCTTGGTGTCACCAATCAGGAAATCAGAAAATGTATTGCACAGGACAAGTCTGTTAGAGGCCTTTCCAAAATACTGAACAGCAATGACATCACTTTGAAGATTTAGGTGTGCCTAATTCAGGCCATCTTCTCAATCACCTGCTGTGTATCAGAGAGCTGGACAGTGAATGAGGATGAGAGAAGATTTGATTTCTTTTGACTTGTGGTTGTAGAGAAGAGTACTGAATGGTCAGCCCATGGACAGCAAAATGAACAAACAGATATGTCCTGTAAAGGGTGCAGACAAAGTGCTCATTGAAGGTATGGATGACAAAGCTTTATCTTTCATACTTTGGACATATAGCTGATCTTTGGAAAGACCCATCATTCTTGACAAGATGGAGGGTCAACAAGGGACAGGAAGACCCCCAGTGAGATGGATTGAAACTTATTTCAGCCATGGGCTCCAACGTCTCAGAGATGCTGAGGTTGGCACAGGACAGGACAGGTTTCAGGATGGCTTTTCATAGTGTCGTTATGAGTTGTATTCGACTTGATAGTACCTAAAAAGAATAACAACAACCACCTTTGCAAGCTTGATGTCCCTCTCTGAAGAATGTCTCTCCTAATAAATATATGTAAGATGAAGCTTTATTATTTTTACCTCCAAGGAGCACTCTGTTTGTACCTTCTTTAAGACATATCTGTTTGTTCTTTTGGCAGTCCGTGGGATATTCACTTCTCTTCTCCATACAACAGCTCAGAGTCCTCAATTCTTCTTCTGTCATCCTTTTTTCATTCTATCTCTCAGCCACACAACAAACGATTGGAAAGATCATGGCCTGAATCAGGTACATCTTAGACCTCAAACTGACACTATTGCTTTTCAATAATTTGGAAAGGCTCCTGACTAGAGACTTTCCTAGTGCAATATTTCCTGATCTCCTGACTGTTGACAGTTTCAATCTTTTTTCCCATCTGTCATGATATTGCCTATCAGTCACATTATGCAATCAATGTTATAAAATGGAATTTATATGAGTGACTGAACAAAAGTCAATAAAAAATAATAAGATGCTCTGTTTTGTGATTTCTTGGGGTCCCTTCAAACCACTCAGTATTTGTGGGATTATATTTTAAAATAAGTAGGAAAGTTGCTCAAGTTTGTAATTTATAAACTTACTTGGATTTTATTGCAAAGCAATCACATAACAACAGCATACAAGTAAGATCTAGAGACATTCATTTTGACAAGGTAAGTCAGATTAGAGTAAGTCGATGATCCAATCCAGATATTCAGCCTCAGGCATTTACCTTCAATAAGTGATCTTAGGTAGAAGACTTGACCAATGGCTTATCCTCAGTAGTAGCCTGTTTTGAAGCTCTAACCATTGAAATAGCTAAGAAGGTTTCTTTTGTAAATGATTTCTTAATATTTCATGCGGTACAGAGGATGACCTTGGGTATTAAATGATGTAGAAAGTGGCCTGATAAATGTCAAACGAAAAAGGAGTGATGATAACAAATTCTTGGTGGGTGAGATAAGAAGTTCAATGGTAAAGAAAGGAGAAAAAAAATATATATATATATATCAGAGAAAGAAATATTGTAAAGGAATTGTGAGCCCAAACAATCTAAGAACAGAAAACCTTGGCATAATTACTCAGTGACACAGGAAACAAGGGTATAAATAACACAAAGAGGCAGAAGGTATATACAGAAAGTCTATCTGCATCTAGATCTCAGTAGATTTTGCCAAGAATAATTACGGTGATGTGGCCACATGGTTTATCTGAGAGTAGTTTGATGCTTTTAAAAACATCAGCCTCACCATCAGCAGCCTTCGGGGTATGGCTCTTAAAGAGAGGTCAAGTTGAATTTCAAGTTTCTTTTGCGTGGTCTTCTGACATCCTGGCAGGTAATTCTATAAAATTCTGCTCTCCACCTGTCCCACTTTACTTTCAATCTCGCTTTACCTGCCAAGAAAGAAAGATAAATGGAAACCAGAACTAACTGAAAACTATTTGCAGTATTACATTCACACCACAGGTGGTTTCTACCTAAGCCCCTGAGATTTGGGTTGTTTTATGTCAACGCCAGTTCAGGATTTCTGTGAAGAAGTTACGGAGTCCAGCTGTCTGATGACTCTCTAGTCTCAAAGAGCTAATGTAGATGCAATGTGATTCTGCTCTGGGTGAAGGGAGAGGAAAGAATCCGATGGAATTATGTTAACATCACATAGTTCTTGTTTACATTGTCCTCAACTTCTTATCTGCCATTGTGAAACACCTATGCAGAGTACCCTAATGATTATAGGTAGTAGATGACCTGAAAAAAAAAATGAGGCTAGTCAAGTCATAATTCTGCTAATTGTTGTTATTGCGATTGAGTGTCATTAATTCAACCCATAGTAATCCTGTGTACAACAAAATCAAACACTATCCAGTGCTCCATCATCCTCATAAGAAAAGCTGGGCTTGAGCACATTCATTGAAGGTCTTTCTTTTCCCCTCCATTTTTTTTTAAACCAAGCATGTTGTCTTTCCCTATTGACTTGCCTTTCCTGTAAAATGTCCAAAGTATGAAGCTTTACTATCCTAACTTCTTCCAAGATAGATTTGATCATTCTTTTGACAGTCCATAGAATAATGTCCAATATTCTTTTCCAGCACAGCAATATTATGGAACCAATTAATCTTTAGTCTTTATTATTCATTTTCTAACTTTTTTGTGCCTTTGAGGAGATTGAAACTACTGTGGCTTGGAACAGGCACACCTTAATCCTCAAAGTGAAACTCTTGTTATTTAATGCTTTAAAGAGGCCCCAGGAATAGATTTGCCTGATCCAAGTTGTTGTTGTTGTTATGTGCCATCGAGTCGATTCCAACTCATAGCGACCCTATGCACAATAGCCCTAAACCCTGCTCTATCCTGCGCCAACCGCACCGCCTCTGATACACCCATCCCGATTACCCCAGTCACTGAATCAATCCATCTCATAGGAGGACTTCCCCTCCTGCGCTGTCCCTCCACCCTCCCAAGCATGATGTCCCTCTCCAAGGACC